>NC_057797.1:692050042-692350042 GCF_018294505.1 Triticum aestivum
ACAATTGGCGCTGGGGGAGGTTTTGCGCCCAGTCGTCGCCCCCAGCTCGCCCCCAGGCGCCGAAATTGGCCCACTTTGCAGCCCCGTTTCGGCGAATAAAGGGCCCATATGGGCGAGAATAGGCCCATATTCGGCGTGGTTCGCCGTGTCTCGGCGTTCAATTATCAACACAATTTTTTCTTACCACATATTTCATCATAGAAAAATCAAATACTTCAACAAAATAGTTCAATACAAATTATATAGTTCAACAAATAAAAACTCGTATTTCATCACACGGCGTCTCCCTTGAGCCTCCATAGGTGCTCAATCAAATCTTTCTGCAGTTGATGATGCACCTGTGGGTCTTGGATCTCCTGACGCATACTAAGATAGGCAGTCCAAGTTGCCGGTAGCTGGTGATCAACTTCGGCTAGAGGACCGTGCCTGTAGTACGGTTCAGTGTCAAACACTGGGTCTTCTTGCTTGCTCTCGATGATCATGTTGTGCAAGATGACACATCAAGTCATAATCTCCCACATTTGATCTTTGTACCACGTCTGAGCGGGGTACCGGACAACAGCAAATCGAGATTGGAGCACACCAAATGCCCGCTCGACATGCTTCCTGCATGCCTCCTGAATCTTCGCAAACCAGGCGTTCTTGCCTCCTGGCACAGGGTTTGAGATGGTCTTCACAAATGTCGACCATCTCGGATAGATGCCATCATCTAGATAGTACCCCTTGTTGTAGTGCCGCCCATTGATCTCGAAGTTCACCGGAGGAGAATGACCTTCAACAAGCTTGGCAAAGACAGGAGAGCACTGCAGCATGTTGATGTCATTATGAGTTCCTGGCATACCAAAGAAGGAGTGCCAAATCCAGAGGTCCTGTGTGGCCACCGCCTCAAGCACCACACTGCAACAGCAAATGGGCAATTCTTCCATTTCCAATGCATGCAGTCCATGCTTCCAAGCATCCCAGGAAATCCTCTTGCTGCATTTTGTGCTAGGATCCAAGCAGTGTCTTCCGCATTGGGTGTTCTCAAGTATTGTGGCCCAGACACTTCCACCACTGCCCGACAGAACTTGTAGAAACACTCTATGTTGGTGGACTCAGCCATGCGCCCATAGTCATTGAGTGAATCACCGGGAGCTCCGTATGCAAGCATCCTCATCGCTGTCGTGCACTTCTGGATGGAGGTGAATCCAAGAGCGTTGGTGCAATCCATCTTGCACTTGAAGTAGTTGTCGAACTCCCAGATGGAATTCACAATCCTAAGGAAGAGCTTTCGGCTCATCCAATAACGGCGCTGAAATGTTTTCTCGCCATGAAGTGGAGCATCGGCGAAGTAGTCGGAGTAGAGCATGCAGTAGCCTTCGAGATGATGCCGGTTCTTTGCTTTCACCCACCCAGGCGTCGAGCCACCTCGCCGCGGCTTTTCATTGCTCGCCAGCAGCTGGGTGAGGGCGGCGAGCACCATGAGATGCTCTTCTTCCTGAGTGCTTCCTCGTCATCCGAGTCCATCGCCGAGGCAGGCAAATCGCCGAACACCTTGCGCCCGGTAGGCGTGTACCCGACGTTAAACTGCTCCTTTGTGGCCGGGAACGGCGGCCGGAAATGCCTAGCTGCTGTTGGTGGGGCTGCTGCGGCGAAGCGCTGCTATTTTTCCGGCGGGGAATGGCTATCTAGCGGTGAAGGGCGGCGGGCGGCGCCGGGATATAGCTAGTAGTGCCTGTCGGTGTCAAAACTGGCGGATCTCGGATAGGGGGTCCCGAACTGTGCATCTAGGAGAATGGTAACAGGAGGCAGGGGACACGATGTTTTACCCAGGTTCCGGCCCTCTTGATGGAGGTAATACCCTACGTCCTGCTTGATTGTTCTTGATAATATGGGTAGTACAAGAGTTGATCTACCACGAGATCGAAGAGGCTAAACCCTAGAAGCTAGCCTATGGTATGATTGTATGTTCGTCCTATGGACTAAACCCTCCGGTTTATATAGACACCGGAGGGGGCTAGGGTTACACAGAGTCGGTTACAAGGAAGGAGATCTACATATCCGTATCGCCAAGCTTGCCTTCCACGCCAAGGAGAGTCCCATCCGGATACGGGAATAAGTCTTCAATCTTGTATCTTCATAGTCCAACAGTCCGGCCAAAGGATATAATCCGGCTGTCCGGATACCCCCTAATCCAGGACTCCCTCAGTATCCCCTGAACCAGGCTTCAATGACGATGAGTCCGGCGCGCAGATTGTCTTCGACATTGCAAGGCGGGTTCCTCCTCCGAATACTTCATAGAAGATTTCGAACACAAGGATCATGTCTGGCTCTGCAAAACAAGTTTCACATACCACCGTAGAGAGAATAATATTTCCACAAATCTAATCTGCTGACTTACCCCATAGCGTGACATCACACCACAGCCAGGTCCTTATTCGAATCATTTTTCATAACCTATCTCAGCATGTTTCGTGGGGCAGTTTCCTTGGCACGTCTTGTCGAAGCAGAGATCGTGTCCCCTTATTACGGGATTCCCATCAATACGGACGTGGGTAACCCAACCGCGCCATCAATTACGGTGCTTGGGGGATAAGCGAGTTTTACCAGGCTGGTGGGGGCGCATAGTTTCGTCCACCCTTATAAAGGGATAAGGTTTCACCTTTTTCTACCCACGCCTTCTTCCTCCTTGCTCATCCATTCTCGCGCACTCGAGCTCCAGTGCCCAAGTCCACATCCTTCTCCTCAACTCTCTCCAAACATGTCCAGAGCGGGAGGCAAGTGGATGGTCTCCTCCGTCACGGAGGGACACATCAAAAAACTACGTGGAGCCGGATACTTAGCAGCGGATATCGCGCACCGGCTGTCAGCCGCGGGGCAGATCGTCCCTACCCCGGAACCTTACGAAAGGGTGGTTTTCCTCCCCCACTTCGTTCGCGGACTGGGGTTTCCCCTCCATCCATTTGTCCGCGGCCTTATGTTCTATTATGGGCTGGACTTTCATGATCTGGCCCCGAATTTCATCCTCAACATCGCGACGTTCATCGTCATGTGGGAGGCTTTCCTCCGCATCCGGCCCCACTTCGGCCTGTGGCTGAATACCTTCAATATCAAGCCGAAGGTAGTAGGCGGCCAACAAGCGGAATGCGGTGGAGCCATGGTGGGAAAAATGCCCAACGTTACATGGCTCGAGGGCTCCTTCATGGAGACCATAAAGGGGTGGCACTCGGGGTGGTTCTACATCACCGAGCCGCGCGACACCAAGTGGGTGGCGGCCCCCGAGTTTCGATCCGGAATCCCCACGTGGCTCACTTCCTGGAAGGAGAAGGGCCTGTCCTGGGGCTCATCGGTGGAGCTGGATGAACTCCAGAAGTGTATCCGGAACATGATAAGCAAGAAACTTAAGCTTGTCAACATAGTCCAGGTCATGCTCTTCCGCCGGATCCTCCCGTGTCAACAACGGGCTTCCAACTTATGGGAGTTCGACCCGGCCTAGCACCAAACTCTATGCGAGCTCTTTGATACGACGCATAAGGACGTCTGGATGGTGCTGTTCAAGGGCGCTGAGGTCCCCCTTCTCTTACCGAGGACCGCGGGCTAAGCGCGGAGCGCCCTGCGAATCCGGTAAGTTCTGTACATCTGGTAGGGTATTTATTTCCCATAGCTTAACCATGTGCGGGGTCTGAGCTCCCATGCCTTTGACAGGACTGGGTGGAGACATCGGAGCAGATTAATTGTTCGGCCCCTCTACCCGAAGACCCTGCAGACGCTCTCCTGATGGAGATGCAGACTCTGGCTCCTTATGAGGTGCCGGAGAAGACCAAGAAGAAGGCCACGGGAACCCAAAAGAGTTCCCGGCGCCAGGTGGTATCAGACACATCGTCTGATAACTCCGAGACGCACTCCTCCTATGAAAACGAGGAGGAGGAAGATGAATATTCTCCCCCTCCAGCCGGGGGAGATAAGAAAAGGAAGGCCGCCCCAACCGGGGAGGACGAAGGGTCCAAGAAGGGAAGGACTCTCCTTCCGGACTGTTCCACCACCGCCGCCGACGGTGAAGACGAGTGGCTACTCAGGGCCAAGCCCCTGGCGAAGTCGTAAGTATTCGGATACCAGAGTAACTCATAGCATACTTTTGTTGCACTGCTTCTCCTAACGTGGAATATGATTATGCAGTCTGCCCCGAGCCCGTATCGACGTATCCTCGTCGGACGGTTCCTTGGACTCGTCAGATATGAATAGTGATACACTTCCAACCGCCTCCTCTCCTTGCCCTACAGACAATGTCGAGGTATTGTCTCAAGGGGCACCGAGCCAGGGGGAGATAGTCCCGGAGGCGCCTCAAGCCGACCTTCTGGACTCCAGGAGCAAAGGGAGCAAGACTCCCAAGGGCTCCAAGTTTGGCCCTCAGCCGAACACCGCGTCGGAACCTCCAGTGGTTGCGGACTCCGGCAGGCGGCCCCCTTCCAAGAGGGGCAAGCCGCCTGTGCCGGTGACCTCTTTCCATCCAGAGGCACCGGACAACCTGCTAGGAGCGCTTCGTGGCGCTTCCATCGAGGAAGAGCACCACACTATTATGAGTGCGGTGATCAAGAAGGTTCAGTCCGCCAAGAGTGGACTGATTGAAGCCTGTGCCAGCTGATGGAGTCCTGGATTAGGGGGTCTCCGGACAGCCAGACTATAACCTTTTTCCGGACTCTTGGACTATGAAGATACAAGATTGAAGACTTCGTCTCGTGTCCGGATATGACTCTACTTGGCGTGGAAGGCAAGCTAGGAAATACGGATATGGATATCTCCTCCTTTGTAACCGACATTGTGTAACCCTAACCCTCTCCGGTGTCTATATAAACTGAAGGGTTTTAGTCCGTAGGACAACAACCATAACATACAATCATACCATAGGCTAGCTTCTTGGGTTTAGCCTCTCTGATCTCGTGGTAGATCTACTCTTGTACTACCCATATCATCAATATTAATCAAGCAGGACGTAGGGTTTTACCTCCATCAAGAGGGCCCTAACCTGGGTAAAACATTGTGTCCCCTGCATCCTGTTACTATCCGGCCTAGACGCACAGTTCGGGACCCCCTACCCGAGATCCGCTGGTTTTGACACCGACATTGGTGCTTTCATTGAGAGTTCCTCTGTGTCGTCACCATTAGGCTCGGTGGCTCCTCCGATCATCAACAACAATGCAGTCCAGGGTGAGACTTTTCTCCCCGGACAGATCTTCTTATTCGGCGGCTTTGCACTGCGGGCTAATTCGCTTGGCCATCTGGAGCAGATTGAAAGCTACGCCCCTGGCCGTCAGGTCAGATTTGGAAGTTTGAACTACACGGCCGACATCCGCGGAGACTTGATCTTCGACGGATTCGAGCCGCAGTCGGGCAGGCCGCACTGTCACGATGGGTATGGCCTAGCTCTGCCGCCAAACAGTACCCCAGAGGCCGCGCCCGCATCAACTCCGACCCTTAGCTCGAAGCCAACTGCGCCAATCGAGGACGGGTGGCCAGACACCGCCTCAGGGGCTGCAGTCTCAACGGCGATCAAGCCGAACACCAGCCTAATCCTCTGCGCAGCCCGTGACTCCAAGGTGCCGGACTCTTTTCTAGACTCCGAACCATCCGCGCCCCTGCCAATCGAATCCGATTGGGTGCCGATCATGGAATTCACCGCCGCAGATATCTTTTAGCACTCGCCCTTCGGCGACATTCTGAATTCACTAAGGTCTCTCTCTTTGTCAGGAGAGCCCTGGCCGGACTATGGCCAACAGGATTGGGATGCGGACGACGAAGAAATTCGACGCCCACCCACCACCCACTTCGTAGCCACTGTCGATGATTTAACCAACATGCTCGACTTCGACTCCGAAGACATCGACGGTATGGACGACGATGTAGGAGACGAACATGAACCAACACCTATAGGGCACTGGAAGGCCACCTCGTCGTATGACATATACATGGTGGATACACCCAAAGAAGGCAATGGCGATGACATAGCAGAGGATGACCCCTCCAAGAAGCAACCCAAGCGTCGACGTCAGCGGCGTCGCTCTAAGTCCCGCCAAAGCAAAAGTGGTGATACCGGCACAGGAGATAATAACACTCCGGATAGTGCCGAAGACAACAACAATCCCCTCCAGCAAGATTTAGAGTAGGAGGATGGAGAAGCCAGCCCTCCTGAGAGAGCAGCAGACGGAGAGGAGGAAGATGACAATTACATGCCCCCTCTGAAGACGAGGCAAGCCTCGGCGACGATGAATTCGCCATACCAGAGGATCCCGTCGAACAAGAGTGCTTCAAGCGCCGGCTTATGGCCACGGCAAATAGCCTCAAGAAAAAGCAGCAGCAGCTTCAAGCTGATCAAGATCTGCTAGCTGACAGATGGACTGAAGTCCTCGCGGCCGAGGAATATAAACTCGAGCGCCCGTCCAAGAATTACCCAAAGTGCAGGTTACTACCCCGACTGGAGGAAGAAGCGTATGATACGGCTGATCGGCCACCTCGTGGCTGCGATAGAGAGGCATTCCAACCAAAAGCTCAGCCTCCACCCCGACGCCATTCAAATAAAAAGGCATGGGGAGATACGCCAGACCTGCGACACATATTGGAGGACAAAGCAAAGCATGCAAGATCGATCTACGGATCACGAGGGCGCACCACTCTGCGACACGATAAACGTCACGCCGGATACAGTAAAAGCAAATCCGGCCTGGCCGAACACAGCGGGCAAGACCCATTCGAGCTGCGTCGCGATATAGCCCAATATAGAGGCGCCGCACACCCCCTATGCTTCACAGACGAAGTAATGGAACATCAATTCCCAGAAGGTTTCAAACCTGTAAATACTGAATCATATGACGACACAACAGATCCCGCAGTATGGATCGAGGATTTCCTCCTCCACATCCACATGGCCCGCGGTGATGACTTACACGCCATCAAATACCTCCCACTAAAGCTCAAAGGACCAGCGCGGCATTGGCTTAACAGCTTGCCAGCGGACTCCATTAGCTGTTGGGAGGATTTGGAAGTCGCATTCCTCGATAACTTTCAGGGCACTTATGTGCGACCACCAGACGCCGATAACTTGAGCCACATAATTCAGCAGCCAGAAGAGTCGGCCAGGCAATTCTGGACTCGGTTCCTTACAAAGAAAAATCAAATCGTCGACTGTCCGGATGCAGAGGCCTTAGCGGCTTTCAAACACAACATCCGAGACGAATGGCTAGCCCGGCACCTTGGTCAGGAAAAGCCGAAATCTATGGCAGCTCTCACGACGCTCATGACCCACTTTTGTACGGGAGAAGACAGCTGGCTGGCTCGCAGTAATAACATATCAAAGAACCATGGTACCCCGGATACCAAGGACCACAATAGCAGGTCACGTTGCAACAAACATAAGCGCCGTATTAACAGCGAAAACACCAAGGATACGTCAGTCAATGACGGATTCAAAGGCTCTAAACCCGGTCAGCGGAAAAAGCCATTCAAACACAGTACGCCGGGTCCGTCCATCTTGGACCGTATACTCGATCGCTCGTGTCAAATACATAGAACCCCAGACAAGCCAGCCAATCACACCAACAGGGATTGTTGGGTGTTCAAGCAGGCCGGCAAGTTAATTGCAGAAAACAAGGACAAGGGGCCACATAGCGATGACGAGGAGGAGCCCCGGCAGCCGTACACCGGAGGACAAAAGAGGTTTCCCCCGCAAGTGCGGACGGTGAACATGATATACGCGACCCACATCCCCAAGAGGGAGCGGAAGCATGCGCTCAGGGACGTATATGCGTTGGAGCCAGTCGCCCCAAAGTTCAACCCTTGGTCCTCCTGTCCGATCACCTTCGATCGCAGGGACCACCCCACTAGTATCCGTCATGGCGGATTCGTCGCACTGGTCCTAGACCCAATCATTGACGGATTTCACCTCACTCAAGTCCTCATGGATGGCGGCAGCAGCCTAAACCTGCTTTATCAAGACACAGTGCACAAAATGGGTATAGACCCCTCAAGGATCAAACCCACAAAAATGACCTTTAAAGGCGTCATTCCATGTGTGGAGGCCCATTGCACAGGCTCAATTACACTGGAAGTGGTCTTCGGATCCCCGGATAACTTCCAAAGCGAAGAGTTAATCTTCGATATAGTCCTATTCCGCAGTGGTTATCACGCGCTGCTCGGGCGAACCGCATTTGCTAGATTCAACGCGGTACCGCATTATGCATACCTCAAGCTCAAGATGCCAGGACCTCGCGGAGTTATCACAGTCAATGGAAACATAGAGCGCTCCCTCCGAACAGAGGAGCACACTGCGGCCCTCGCGGCAGAAGCGCAAAGCAGCCTCCCAAGGCAATCAACCAGCTCGGCGCTTCAAAGCCCGGACACCTTCAAGCGCGCTCAGAGCAATCGGCAAATAGACCGCCTGGCGCGATCTGAGCTCGCGTAGCAATACGGCGGCCACCCCAATCCCAGCCCAATGGTGAAACTCGTGCCACGCGCACATAATTACGCATTAAAAATACCATGGGCATAGGTGGGGAGGGGGGCACAACTGTGGCACGCCCCAAGACGCGGCTTAAACCGCACTAGGGGCTTCCCGTTTTGTAATTTTTCTCTTTTTTCAGGACCTTAATCTCTGGAAACACTGTCCGGCAGCACTATTGCCAAACACATGATGCAGCAACCAAGGAGGCAACCAGCTACATCATACCACGGAATTCCCAGGTGGATTACAGTAATGAGCGAAATATTCGATTTCATATCATTCCTCAACTTGCCCTTGGAAGGGACATAGTCCTACTCTTTGCTTATCGCACTCCCTATATCACACTGCTTTAACGTGATCTTTTGACTAAACAATGCATGACATTACGACTATTATTGCATTCCTGTTATATATATATATATATATATATATATATATATATATATATATATATATATATCCATGTGTTCATTCATGACGCCTTGCAACCATACACTTTGGTACGACCAACACACCAGGGGCTTACGTACCCCACAATACGGTGTGAAAAGTCTGAACACTTTCACAAGTGCGGCACCCCAAACTTATAGCATTATATGCATCAGCTCCGAATCATGTCTTTGACCAAATGTTGGGTTTGCCCGGCTCCTATGTTTTGGTACCTTACATTCCGCTCTATCGGCTAAGGTAGCGCTAGGAGAACTACTGCGATTGTGTCCTGGTTCTGCTGGGTTCAGCACCTTAGTAAAGAAGCTAAAACTGACTGTCATGATAAGGTGAGAGACTGGTCGCTGTTCGGCGAGGTTTTTGAGTCCCTGAAGACTTATGCCGCTTAGAGAGAGGGGCCAGCCCTGTCCGGCTTAAGGGCGTGTATCGCGCCCCAAATTCGGCCTTCCGAATACCAGGGGCTTCCCCAAAATTTAAAATTATAGAATTCTATGGCTAAGTGAGAGTGATAAAGCATTATTAGTCCGGTTTCCTTGTTCGTTATGCTGAGCACCTCCCTCGAAGGACCCAAATATGGGAACAAGAGTGCTCAGGTTTATCCCGAACACCCCAGCACTCGTGGCATGGGGGCAGAAGCCGAGGACTAGCCATTTCTTAGATTGATAAACGACCAAATAGAAGGTAATATTTTAAATTCAAACAAGCGTTGCATAGCCCATATGAAACAAGTTTTCACAAATACAGGATAAAACGAGCAAGTCTCACTCAAATATTACATCTTTTGAACACTCGTCCGCTATGAGACGGGCACCCGGCAGAACACCCTCGTAGTACATCTCGGGGTGGCAGTGTTCCTTGCCCTCTGGTGGCCCCTCCTTGATCAGCTTCACGGCATCTAGCTTGACCCACTGCAATTTCATACGGGCGAAAGCTCGGCGTGCACCTTCAATGCAGACAGATTGCTTGACGACCTACAGCCGTGGGCAGGCATCCACAAGCCACCTTACCAGGCCAAAGAAGCTGTTCAGAAGGGCGTCGCCAGGCCACAGCTGGACTATAAAGCCCTTCATGGCCTGATCGACCGCCTTATGTAACTCGACCATCTGCTTCAGCTGGTTGCTCATTGGCACCGGGTGTCCGGCCTCAGCATACTGAGACTAGAACAGCTTCTCCGTTGAGCTTCCATCCTCGGCCTGGTAAAATTGTGCGGCATCGGACACACTGATGGGCAAATCTGCGAATGCTCCTGGAGAGCTCCGAATTCGGGTAAGTAGTCGGTAATTTACTTTTACATGCTTGCTTTGCATATAGAAAGCCTTACCCACCGCTATCTTCTTCATTGCGTCGATCTCCTGGTGGGCCTTTTGGGCTTCGGCCTTGGCACCTTTTGCGCTCTCGAGGGCCGCGGCAAGCTCAGACTCCCGCGTCTTTGAGTCAAGCTCCAACGCCTCGTGCTTCGCCACGAGAGCCTGGAGCTCTTGCTGCACCTCGCCCACCCGAGCCTCGTGCTTCACTCGCTCGGTGCGCTCCTTGGCCGCTTTATCTTTGGCCTTGGTTAGCGCTTGCTTCAGGGTCGCCACCTCGGTCGTGGCCCCTGGCAAATATACAATGATCCTGTCATTTTGCAATCGCGTCTTCTTTTATATATACATATCTATAGACAGGGTATTACTTACCCTTGTTCTCCTCGAGCTGCCTCTTGGCAAGGCCGAGCTCTTTCCTGGACCCCCTCGAGGTCCTACTTCACTACGACAACCTCCGCAGTCAGTGCGGCGGACGCCAGCAGCGAAGCCTGCATATGCATATTGACATACTTATATTAGACTCCTGCGATATTATTTGATCCTCTGTTCGGCTTTTCTTTGTGAACACCGAACAAAGCATCAAGGGCTACTGTCTATGCGGTAATATTTCTACTACATTTTAAAACACTTACCTCAAAACCTATTAGAAGGCTGGCACAGGCTTCAGTCAACCCGCTCTTGGCGGACTGAACCTTCTGGACCACCGCACTCATAACAGTATGGTGCTCCTCGTCGATGGAAGCACTACGAAGCGCTTCCAGCAGATTGTCCGGCGCCTCTGGATGGACAGAGGTCACCGGCAGAGGCGTCTTGCCCCTCTTAGAAGGAGGCCGCCTGCCCGAGTCTGGAACCGCTGGAGGTTCCGGCGCGGTGTTCGGCTGAGGACCAAACTCAGAGCTCTCGGGGGCCTCGTCCCCTCGGCTCCCAGAGTCCGGAAGGTCGCCTTGAGGCGCCTCTGGGACTGTCTCCCCTCGGTCCGGTGCCTCTTGAGACAGAACCTCGGCATCGTCGGCCAGATGAGGGGAGGTGGCGGTTGGGACTGGATCGCTATCCATGTCCGACGAGCCCAGGGAGCCGTCCGATGATACATCAATGCTGGCTCGTGGCGGCCTGCATAATCATGTCCGACGTTAGGGAAAGCGGTGCGACAAAAGAATGCTATGAGTTACTCTGGTATCCGAACACTTATGATCTCCCCGGGGGCTTGGCCCTGGGCAACCACTCGTCTTCGCCTTCGTCGGCGGCGGTGGAAATGTCCGGAAGGAGAGTCCTTCCCTTCTTGGACCCTTTGCCCCCCCCTAGTTGGGGTGGCCTTCCTTTTCTTATCTCCCCCAGCTGGAGGGGGAGCATCTTCTTCTTCTTCCTCGTCTTCGGGGGAGGAGTGTGCCACAGATTTATCGGACGATGAGTCCGATAACACCTGGCGCCGGGAACTCTTTCGGGTTCCCTTGGCCTTCTTGGTCTTCTCCGGCACCTTGTAAGGAGCCGGAGTCAGCATCTCCGTCAGGAGAGCGCCCGCAGTGTCTTCGGGCAAAGGGGCCGGACAGTTAATCTGCCCTGACATCTCCACCCAGTCATGTCAAAGGCATGGAGATTAGACCCCACGCATGATTAAGCTAGGGGAAATAAATGTCCTACGGGATGTATTAAACTCACTGAATGCGCTAGGCGCTTTGCGCTTAGTCCGCAGTCCTTGGCAAGAGAAGGAGGGACCTCGGCGCCCTTGAACAGCACCTTCCAGACGTCCTTGTGCGTCGTATCAAAGAGCTCGCTTAGAGTCTGGTGCCATGCCGGGTCGAACTCCCACAAGTTAAAATCCCGTTGTTGACACGGGAGGATCCGGCGGATGAGCATAACCTGAACTATGTTGACAAGCTTGAGATTCTTGCTTGCCATACTCCGGATACATTTCTGGAGTCCATCCAGCTCCATCGATGAACGCCACAACAAGCCCTTCTCTTTCCAGGAAGTGAGCCGTGTAGGGAATCCGGATCAAAACTCAGGGGTTGTCGCCCATTTGGCGTCACGCGGCTCGGTGATGTAGAACCACGCCGATTGCCATCCCTTTATTGTCTCAACGAAGGAGCCTTCAAGCCATATAACGTTGGGCATCTTGCCCACCATGGCTCCGCCGCATTCTGCTTGTTGGCCTCATACCACCTTCGGCTTGATATTGAAGGTCTTTAACCACAGGCCGAAGTGGGGCCGAATGCGGAGGAAAGCCTCACACACGATGAGGAACGCCGAAATGTTGAGGACGAAGTTCGGGGCTAGATCATGAAAGTCCAGCCCGTAGTAGAACATGAGACCACAGACGAATGGATGGAGGGGAAACCCCAGTCCACGGAGGAAGTGGTGGAGGAAAACTACCCTCTCGTGAGGTTCTGGGGTAGGGATGATCTGCCCCGCAGCGGGCAGCCGATGCGCGATATTCGCGGCTAAGTATCTGGCTCTGCGCAGCTTCTTGATGTCTCCATCCGTGACGGAGGAGACCATCCACCTACCTCCCGCTCCGGACATGGTTGGAGAAGGTTGAGGTGGGAAGTGTGGACTTGGGCGCTAGAGCTCGAGTGTGCGAAAACGGATGAGCAAAGGAGGAAGAAGGCGTGGATAGAAAGGTGAATCCTTATCCCTTTATATGGGCGGACGAAACTAAGAGTCCCCACTTGCCTGGTAAAACTCGCTTATCCCCCAAGCGTCGTAATTGATGGCGTGGTTGGGTTACCCACGCCCGTATTGATGAGAATCCCGTAATAAGGGGACACAATCTCTGCTTTGATAAGACGTGTTAAAAAACTGCCTCGCGTTATGTGCGGGGCTGGTTAAAGGAAACGGTTCGAATAATCACCGGGCCATGACATAACATCATACTGTCAAAACAAGTCAGCAAATTAGATTTGCAAAAATATTATTCTCTCTACGGTGGTATGTGGAACTTATTTCGCAGGGTCGGACACTATCCTCGTATTCAAATTCTTCTGTGATGTATTCGGAGAAGGAACCTGCCTTGCAATGCCGAAGACAATACTGCACGCCGGACTCATTGTCATTGAAGCCTGGTTCAGGGGCTACTGAGGGAGTCCTGGATTAGGGGGTCTCCGTACAGCCGAACTATAACCTTTGTCCGGACTCTTGGACTATGAAGATACAAGATTGAAGACTTCGTCTCATGTCCGGATAGGACTCTACTTGGCATGGAAGGCAAGCTAGGCAATATGGATATGGATATCTCCCCCTTTGTAAACGACCTTGTGTAACCCTAACCCTCTCCGGTGTCTATATAAACCGAAGGGTTTTAGTCCATAGGACAATAACCATAACATACAATCATACCATAGGCTAGCTTCTAGGGTTTAGCCTCTCTAATCTCATGGTAGATCTACTCTTGTACTACCCATATCATCAATATTAATCAAGCAGGACGTAGGGTTTTACCTCCATCAAGAGGGCCCGAACCTGGGTAAAACATTGTGTCCCCTGCCTCCTGTTACCATCCGGCCTAGACACACAGTTCGGGACCCCCTACCCGAGATCCACCGGTTTTGACACCGACACCAGCCTTCTAACAGGCTTTGAGGTAAGTATAGGAAAATATTACCGCATAGACAGTAGCCCCTGATGCTCTGTTTGGTGTTCACAAAGAAAAGCCGAATAGAGGATCAAATAATATCTGCAGGAGTCTAATATAAGTATGTCTGTATGCGTATGCAGGCTTCGCTGCTGACCTCTGCCGCACTAACTGCGGAGGTTGCCGCACTGAAGCAGAACCTCGAGCGGTCCGAGAAAGAGCTCGGCCTTGCCAAGAGGCAGCTCGAGGAGAACAAAGGTAAGTAATACCTTATATATATAAGATGTGGTTGCAAAATGACAGGATCATCATGGATGTGCCAGGTGCCACGACCGAAGTGGCAACCCTGAAGCAAGCGTTGTCCGAGGCCGAAAACAAAGCGGCCAAGGAGCGCACCGAGTGGGAGAAACAAGAGGCACGGGTGGGCGAGGTGCAGCAAGAGCTCCAGGCTCTCATGAAGAAGCACGAGACTTTGGAGCTTGACTCGAAGACGCGAGAGTCCGAGCTTGCCGTGGCCCTCGAGAGCACAAAGCATGCCAAGGCTGAAGCCCAAAAGGCCCTCCAGGAAATTGATGCGATGGGGAAGATAGCGGCGGGTAAGGCATTCAATATGCAAAGCAAGCATGTGAAAGTAAATTACTTGTTACTTACCCGAGTCCGGAGCTCTCCAGGAGCATTCACAGATTTGCCCCCCAGCGTGTTGGATGTGGTGAAGTATTACCAAGCTGAGGAGGGAAGCTCGACGGAGAAGTTGTTCTGGTCTCAGTATACTGGGACCGAACACCCGATGCATGTGAGCGACCAGCTGAAGCAACTGGTCGAGCTGCACAAGGCGGCCGAACAGGCCATGAGGGGCCTTATAGTCCGGATGTGGCCTGGCGACACCCTTCCCAACAGCTACTTCGGCCTGGTGAGGCGTCTTGTGGATGCCTGTCCACGGCTGGAAGTCATAAAGCGGTCCGTCTGCATCGAAGGTGCACGCCGGGCTTTCGCCCGTGCGAAGGTGCACTGGGCCAAGATGGACGCTGAGAAGCTGGTGAAGGAGGGGCCGCCGCAGGGCAAGGAGCATCGCCACCCCGAAATGTATTATGAGGGTGTTCTGAAGGGTGCCCGTCTTGTGGAGGACGAGTGTGCGAAGGATGTAATTTTTGAATGAACTTGCTCGTGTGATCCTGTATTATGAAAACTTGTTCACATGAGCTATGCAATGCTTGTTTGAATTTAAAATATTACCTTCTGTGCGGCTATTTATTAAATCTGAGAGATGGCCAGTCGTCGGCTTCTGCCCCCATGCCACGAGTGCTGGGGTGTTCGGGATAAATCTGAGCACTTTTTTTCCCATTGTTGGGTCCTTCGAGGGAGGTGCTCAGCACAACGAACAAGGCAATCGGACTATAATGCTTTATCACTCTCACTTAGCCATAGAAATCTACAATTTTAAATTTTGGCGAAGCCCCTAGTATCCGGAAGGCCGAATTCGGGGCGCTATACACGCCTTAAGCCGGATAAAGCCGACTCCTCGCTCTAAGCGGCATAAGTCTTTAGGGACTCGAGACCTCTCAAACAGCGACTAGCTCTTGCTTTATCATGACAGTCAGTTTTAGCATTCTCTACTGAGGTGCTTGCCCAGATGATCCGGGGCACAATCGCAGTAGTTCTCCCAGTGCTACCTTAGCCGATATAGCGGAACATAAGGTACCAAAACATGGGAGCCGGGCAAACCCAACTATTGACCCAAGACATGATTCGGAGCTGATGCATATAATGCTATATGTTCGGGGTGCCGCACTGTCAAAAGTGTTCGGACTTCTCACGCCGTATTATGGGGTACGCTTAAGCCCCTAGCGTATTGGCCATACCAGAGTGTACGGGTGCTGAATGTCATGAATGAACATATATATATATATATAAGAATAGAGAATGCGGTAATAGTCTAGTGCTATGCATTGTTTATTCAAAAAGGTGCGTCAAAATAGAATGATACAAGTAGTGCGATAAGCAAAAAGTAGGACTATTTGACATTCCCCTCCAAGGGCAAGCTGAGGAATGGTATTTAAAGTAGGTATTTCACTCGTTATCAGAGACCACCTGGGAGTTCCATGGTGTGACGTAGCTTTCTGCCTCCTTGGTTGTTGTATCGTGTGTCCGGCAATCATACTGCCGGACGGGGTATCCAGAGAGTAAAGTCCTGAAAGAGAGAAAAAAATAACAAAGCGGGAAGCCCCTAGTGCGGTTGAGCCGCGTTTTGGGGCGTGCCGTAGTCGTGCCCCCTCGCCTATGCCCATGGTATTGTCAATGTGTAATTATGTACGCGTGGCACAGATTTCGCCGTTTGGCTGGGACTGGGGTGGGGGCCGCATTGCTATGCGAGCTCGGAACGTGCCAGGCGGTCTTGTTGCAGATTACTCCGGGCACGCTTGACGGTGTCCGGGTGTTTAATCACCGAACTGGTGGATTGCCTAAAGAGACTGCGTTGTGCTTCTGCTGCGAGGGCCACAGTGTGCTCCTCCATGCGGAGAGAGCGCTCTGTGTTTCCATTGACTATGACGACCCCCCGAGGTCCTCGCATCTTGAGTTTGAGGTATGCACAATGCGGTACCGCATTGAATCTCACAAATGCGGTTCGCCCGAGAAGTGCGTGATAGCCACTGCGGAACGGGACTATATCGAAGATTAACTCCTCGCTTCGGAAGTTATCCGGGGATCCGAAGACCACTTCCAGTGTGACTGAGCCTGTGCAATGGGCCTCCACACCTGGTATGACGCCTTTGAAAGTCGTTTTTGTGGGTTTGATCCTTAAGGGGTCTATACCCATTTTGCACATTGTGTCCTGATAAAGCAGGTTCCGGCTGCTGCAGCCGTCCATAAGGACTCGAGTGAGGTGAAATCCGTTGATAATTGGGTCTATGACCAGTGCGGCGAATCCGCCATGACGGATACTAGTGGGGTGGTCCCTGCGATCGAAGGTGATCGGACAGGAGGACCATGGGTTGAACTTTGGGGCGACTGGCTCCAACGCATATACGTCCCTTAGCTCACGCTTCCGCTCCCTCTTGGGGATGTGGGTTGCGTATATCATGTTCACCATCCGCACTTGTGGGGGGAACCTCTTCTGTCCTCCGGTATTCGGCGGCCGGGGCTCCTCCTCGTCGTCGCTATGTAACCCCTTATCTTTGTTTTTGGCCTTTAACTTGCCGGCCTGCTTGAACACCCAACATTCCCTGTTGGTGTGATTGGCTGGCTTGTCGGGGGTGCTGTCAGGACCCCGATTCCAAGTCACATCGATCTAGCCGGTAACATCTCGTATCACATTGCGGCCTCACGCACGGTATCCCCACGGGTGTCACCTTACCAAGGCCCGGGACCGTTTGCGCCTTTTGGCTCATGTATGTGATAGTGTTGCTAGCATCGATATGACAGAGAACCCGGGCCGACATGGCTAGTCGTGAACCCAAAGCGGCACTAACCTATGGGAACAGACATACATGAATCACATCGAGCATGTCAGTCAGCAGCTGGTGAATCCGGGCTGTAGCACTGGGCTAACAGGACTCCGGGAACCCGGCCTGTAGCAGGCTAGGCAGGACTCCGGATGTCACTGTGTGACATTTCCCCGAAGGGACAGACACAGGAAGGAAGTGGAACACATGCCGGCCAGTCAAGTGTCCTGAGCAGTAGTGCTGGGCTAGCAGGACTCCGGTGAACCGGGCTGTAGCGGACTACTATGGCTCATGGAAGCACTAGACTACATTTCCCCATCAGAGAGGTTGTCAAGGATAAACAACTAGATTGTCGGATCCCACACATACCAAGCATTTCAATCATACACACAATATGCTTGATATGTGTAATACAACATGGCATCACAACATAACTCTACGACTCAAGTATTAATTCATTAGGCTCTGAGGAGCGAGAAATTACAAACATGGGTCTCATGACCCAACAATCATAGCATACAAATCAAAGCACATGCGGAAGCTTAACATGTCAAGGCTGAGAAGTCTGACTATCTACCAGATCCTGCCGAGGGCACAAGATCATAGTTGCGGTATCAAGCTAAACGTCGAAGTCCACGTGGAACTACTAGCGAGACTGAAGTCTCTCTGCAAAACATAAATTAAGCAAACGTGAGTACAAAGGTACTCAGCAAGACTTACAACATAACTAGCTACATATGCATCAGTATCAACAGGGGGTGGTGGAGTTTAACTATAGCACGCCAGCTTTGACTCGGTGGCTATCTTAAACTACGACTGCAAGCAACTCTTTTGAGGTGGCGCACACGAGTCCACATATTCACCATATCAATACACCACTATGGATCCTCTCCCGTCTCCCTACGAGAACGCCATCCATAGCACTCACGCTTATCTTGCGCATTTTAGAGTATCCACTTTCACTTGTCTATGAACTATTATAGGCAACCCAGAAATCCTTTACCGCGGACGCGGCTATTCGAATAGTTTTATACCCTGCAGGGGTGTATTTCGTCACACATGTTTCCACCACTTAGCGTCTGCACACGACATGTGCTCGGGAGACTTCAAGCGAAAGCCGACGTGGGTGTAGACCACGACCTGACTAACCGCACAAGTCTCTAGTCTAGGTTTATCGCCTATTCGGGTTCCATCCGCGAGGAGATCCGGCCGGAGTTTCGCTCACAGCCCCAAACGATGTGTGCAGGGTTCCCGAGACACCAAACGGGCGCCCAGTACACCATGCCATGGTGTATCTACCGCATCATAGCCCACCCCTAGGGTCAGCGCTACGCACGGCCGCCAACACATATCCTATAAACACCAGAAACTAGTTGCAACTCCTGGACAGAGGACGAGAGGGGTCAGTAAGTCGAGCGGGGTCATATTTCAGGGCCCAATGTGTGGTAGTAGTTTTTTCATGGATCACAAACACAGAACTCAGTTCCTAAGGACGGCTTCAATGAAACAACCCACCATGTACTCCTACATGGCCTCTCATCGATACCTTTACCAAATCATGTTCACACACTTAGCTCTCAACAGAAGGACATGTTCACACACCTTCGATTCATCCCCGATGAATCAGACCTGACACAACTCTATGCAATAGCAGGCATGACAAACAAACATGAATGAGTAGGCACATCAGGGCTCAAACAACTCCTACTCATGCTAGTGGGTTTCATCTATTTATTGTGGCAATGACAGGTCATGCAGAGGATAAGGGGTTCAACTACCGCAGCATGTAACAGTTGAATCGTTGTTGTCCTAATGCAGTAAAAGAGAGCAGGAGCGAGAGAGTGGGTTTGTATCGGAATGAACAAGGGGGTTTTGCTTGCCTGGCACTTGTGAAGATAATATAGTTCTTCATCGGTGTCATCAATCACGTCGTCGGAAACATCATCGACTGATATCGGCAAACAGAGAAGGACACAATCAATGCAATGCAACAATATGATGCATGAATGTGACATGGCAATATGCTATTGATTGGCCTAATCCAGCTAGCAACAAGTTAAATGGAGTTGGTTTGAACACTAGGTTCAAATTCAAACTCCATATGTGCTTTCTTAAATACCATTTAATTGAATTGTCCTAAACAGAGGATATAAGTTGCACTAACATGCATGGAAATGCCATAAATAGATTCTTTGGATTTTTCTGATCATTTTTCATATATAATTTATTTCATTTGGAGTTACGGTTTAATTTCTATGAATTTTGGAAGTTTTGGGCATTTTCTGGAATTTTCTGAATTATTTAAAATCCAGAAAATCATTAACTACGTCATGCTGACCTCAGCAGGTCAACAGGCACCGTCCAGGTCAAATCTGACATGTGGGGTCCACACCTTAGTGACAAAGTGTCATTTGTGTCGCTGAGAGGTGGGCCCAGTCAACGGCCACATCAGCACGGTCAGAACTGGCGCATGGGGCCACTGTGGTTAGTTAATCCTAATAAGTAACTAAACCAAGTTTAATTAGGCCGCGGGGCCCAGCTGTCAGTGTCACTAAGTACTAACTGCGTCATTAACCCTAACTAATCTACCATGTCACCGGATTAACTCTGGCGATAATCGGAGCGCGGCGGCGTCGCTTGTCCCGGCGATTCCTGCGACGGGAGGAGACGGGGTTGGGCTCGTTGGAACACCCGCAAAGCAGCGCGTCCAACGGTGGTGGTGGCAGGTGCTGGGGCGGCCGGAGACGACCGCGGTGAGCTCAAAGGCGGCGGCCGGAGTTCGGGTAACGACTGATTCGTCGTTGCGGTGTGCAAATCGACTGGTTCTTGATGCCTACCATACCTACGCGTGCCCACAAACCCTTTGGACACGCTGGCACGACCAAAAATTCGTCGGAGCAACTCCGGCAACGAGCCTGGGCGGCGGTGGGATTTGGCCACGATGGGAGTCGCAGCTAGAGGGCGAGAGGAGCAGCGGGGTTAGGGGGAAGAGAGAGAAGCTCACGGCAGTTGCTACAGTGGCCTCGGCGAGCTCGGGGAGGGGATGATGAGGTCGTGTGGCCGCCGGCGATCTCGGGGCAGAGACGACGAAGATGGCGGGGTAGAGGGCGAGGCAGAGCGTCCGGAGTCGTGCGAGCTGACGGAGAGATGCGAGAGATGGAGGCGGAGCCCGTGGACTGCTCGGAGAGGCGAGGGGAGCTCGGTGGCCACGGGGACAGTGGGCGGCGGCGACGGTGGTGCTCGGGCGCGAGAGGGAGAGAGGACCAGAGGAGGGAAGAGGCACGGGAGAGAGCTCGAGGGGGTCGAGGAGGTTGCGTGGCACTCGTAGACGGCGTCCTGGGTGTCGGCAGAAGCAGGAGGTGGCCGGCGTGTGGCCGGCGCGCGGCGAGCATGCGCCCCTGCCTTCTGGCGCGAGGTAGGGGGGTGACTGGCGCTGGCCATTAGGCTAGGCCGGCATAGTGCCGGGCCAGCAGTGGCCCAGGTAAGCTCTCTCTCTTCTCTATTTTCTATTTTCTTTTCTGCAATTTGTTTTGGGTTTAGGTTTAACATCAAACCATTTTATAAAATCCTGAAAATAATTATGTGGCTAGAACTAAAATATCCTAAACCACATAAAATGTTCCAGAATTATTGGACATATATTAATTATATAAAGAATATATATCCAATGCAAATAGTTATTGAATTAATTCAAAGGCCCAAAATAAATGTTTCTGAGATACCAAAAACATTGGTTTGAATTTTACCTCTTGCCAATATTTTCAGAGACTAAGAGGAACATTTTCTTGGACTTCTTTGAAGACATTTTAATGTTGGTTATTTTTGAACTAGTTTCTGAGGGTTTCAACAAACCTCAATTCAACTTTCAGAAATTTTAGGCATGATGCATGGGTGCAGATGCAACTATTTCACTCAGGTACTCTAGGGTTGTGACAACTCACCCCTACTAAACAGGAATCTCGTCCCGAGATTCAGGTCGTGAGGTAAGAAGACAGAGGGGGCACCAACTAACACAATCTTCTTGATCCAACTGCTCTTCTCGAAGATGTTGATTCATTGCATCATATTAATCTTGACATCTTTGCTTTCGAGATCTTCACCCAACACGACAAGGGAAAGAGAGGGAAGCTCTACAGGATTCGATCTTCATGAAGATCAAGCAAATCATGATCAACTCACGGAATGAGATGTAGTAACATCTCTCGAACTGAGACACAAAACACACATAGAGAGGGATGGAAGAAACAGATGGCGAAAGTTCAATTTGGTAGGCAACAATTCCACACCTAAGAAGATGGTGGACAAAGTCAGAGTAGTGAGGAGTTAATTGCTATGATTCCATAACGGGGCACCTTAGGAAAGGTGACTCGTAGAATTGTTCCCTTAAGTGGCAAAAAGAATTACTTTTGATTTAGAAATCATTGAGACTCTTTATACTAGCCTAAGGCAATTTACAATTGATCGTTTGAAAGAGCTCGAAGAAATGGCAAACTCGGACTAGAATGGATGATGTGGACTACCTTGTTGAAGACAACGCAATGGATGACTTTTGCTTATCACCGGAAATGGATGGGACCCATGGTAGACTGACACAATGGCGGGTGCAAGCTGGGAACAAAATGCAAATACTGGGAATGATTCTAGTGACTGGGGAAAAGCTCAACAGACGAGAGTGATTCCCCTGTTTGAATGGTTATAGCATCACCGAGGAAACCGAGAGTACAAGGACCCCTAAGGAACAACTTCTAGAATAAGTTGCACGAAATCCTCATGGAGAAGATGGCCAAATAGCTCAATCAAGATACTACAGTGATAGATCTTCCGGCTAGGTGTGTCAGCCAAAACATCAACCTTGTCGGGACCTACATCATAGATCTTGGAAAAGTTCCAACCATCATATCTGCCTAAGATTCAGATCTGGTTGGTAACAGGATATTCCAGACTCATCAAGTCTAGAAAGAAAAATGAAAGTTTGCAACACAAATCGACGAGATGGCGTTGCAAGATTCTCGGGGAATGGACTATGATAGTAAGCTCCAAAACATGAGCTGGTTCTGCTACATATATGTGGACACATTGTCCAAGACAAACATGGCCATCTAGTAGTCTTATAATAAAAACACTATCGAGTTCTGGTTGGGAACCATCATTGGAATAACGAAGTCTTGTGCATGTCCGTCCGGGCCCTTCAGGATTAGCGCATGAACTTCTTTTCTTTGAACAAATCAATTAGTGGCTTGGTGTGCTAGGAAATACCGATGGGATGGAGGTAGCTAATCTCTCAAGCCATAGTATACTTCGCACGTGCATGAGTGACTTGGGATGATTCCCGAGGAAGCAAAACTAACTTTCTCGAATTCACGACGGCAACTTGCACCTAATGCACGTGAACTTGGAGAAAGCCACTTCTTGCCCCAAACATATACCTCATGAACGCAACATGAAGGCAATGGTTACAAAGTTCCCAATACTAGCTTAATGTTCAACATGAATCATGGGGGAGACAAAATGTTGTTGATGGGCTTAACAACAACTCATCGGGATTTCCATATCACTGGACTTCCACCATCATGTGAACACGGTGATAGCATTGGTCAGACCAGAGGATGTAATGGCGTATGCTCGAGGAATCAACCACGAGTAAGACAACATTACGAATATTGTTGGTTCTAACTTGATTTGATGATAGCCCATACTCAAATCAAAGATTGGATAAGATGATAGGTCCATTAACTGATCACGAGGGTCAACCGATGACAATACCATCTTTCTTCAACACACACACACACACAAAAGATATCCCTTAACATGAACTAAGTCAGACAAGCTTTTATCTTCCAACTCTCCAAGTTGTTGTTTAGCTTAACCAACTAGCTCAGGGGTATCCAACACAAATTCTTGGAGAAAGGGTGGTTCAATCGGGGAACAACCTGGTGATACTTCCGAGAAGGTATTCGGAAAATCACGAACCACCGATATGTTACTAAGCTCAAGAACAATCTTGCTTTTTAGACAAGATGATGTGATCAAAAGAGCAAGGAATTCAATCCTAACTCAAAGATCAAAGAGTGCACCAGAAATAAGAACAAGGTAGCACGATCAATACTAGAATAGTGTTTCGATAACCAACACACTAAGAATGATATTAGTGTCCATTAACTACCAAGCAACACGGTTGCTAGGAGTATTGATTTTACACATCATGGTTCACTTGCCGGCATTCCGGTTGCGACAACACGGGACCGAGGGATGAAAATGATGGCAAGAAGTATCACTGCGTCAAGAATTCATGAGAGATAGTGCAATTCTCATGACAATCTTGACATAAAGGGGGTAATACTCCAGGGTAGAACAGAGCAAAAGCTGGATTGCATTTGATCTGCAGAATACAACTGCTTTGACCCAATCCTAGAAATGGATGAGGTACTGGAGCTTGTTTCTCCTAGTCATTCTGGAATAGAATGGCTTGACGGACCACAAGAATAATAAGCATTGATAAACACGGATGCACAATTACTCCTGACTATCAATTTATAGATGATGGTCGAAATACAAATGAAGAGGAACAACTCAAGGGGACATATATCTTTCTGCGTTGTGGATGCATAGGTTAATATGTCGAACCAAGTTCAACAGGTTTCTCCTAGATAACCCATGCAGAAAGGTAGAACTGGCAGAATCACAATTATGAATGGAGAACTCCTCAGGAGTACTCTAATCGTGATATTTTGGTTCAAAGAACTTCTGCCTTAATGGTTCATGGTATTTGGAAGAAAGAAATACCACGGACCTCGAGGACTATCGCAGGGTTACTAATATCTTGAGGGAACTAGCAAATACTAACAACATGAAATAAGTGAACCTCGGGTTCAAGAACCCAGGAATAGAATACCTACTACTAAATGGCATCATGGAATGCTTTCGAGAATGGTGGCCAGAATCATCACACCGGGAACACAAAGCATTGCTAGATTACTAGGTGACTCCCTAAAACACCTAGGGCCATAATAATAACTCCAACATACACGTCAAGGCAACAGAGTACCTCAACACACCGATTAGTGTGCTTAATCTGGCCCAAAAATATAACAGGAACATGGAGGAAGGGGTTTGCAAATGCATCAGACTACTTAGAAACCTGGGATGACTCGGACAGCATAACAGCTGTAATTGCTCAAAAAGATTTGAGACATCCTGCAAAATGGTGGCATAACCACTCAACCTCACAATATCAAGGTTCCGAGACCAATTATGAACACACGGAAGTACTAGAAACTGAACTGCGGCATGAATCCATCAATCCTATAAGTCAACGGGTTAGTATCACGTCATCCTGATAGATAGATGAGAAGGCCTAGTTTCTTAACCCCGTAGAAAGGAAGAGGGTGACTCAGATCAGAGGGCATGAGATATAAGGAGTAAAAAGAGCCTTACGTTCCATCCCACAATCAATTCCCTTATATAACTAAAGCATTTCTAGACACGACATCGACCAGTTTGGCTTGGTAATCCTACAGGCAGTCAGGCTCTAATACCAACGCTGTCAGGACCCCGATTCCAAGTCACATCGATCTAGCCGGTAACACCTCATATCAAATTGCGGCCTCACGCACGGTATCCCCACGGGTGTCGCCTTACCAAGGCCCGGGACCTTTTGCGCCTTTTGGCTCACGTATATGATAGTGTCGCTAGTATCGATATGACAGAGAACCCGGGCCGACATGGCTAGTCGTGAACCCAAAGCGGCACTAACCTATGGGAACATGCATACATGAATCACATCGAGCATGTCAGTCAGCAGCGTGTGAATCTGGGCTGTAGCACTAGGCTAACAGGACTCCGGAAACCCGGCCTGTAGCAGGCTAGGCAGGACTCCAGATGTCACCGCGTGACATTTCCCGAAAGGGACAGACACAAGAAGGAAGTGAAACACATGCCAGCCAGTCAAGTGTCCTGAGCAGTAGTGTTGGGCTAGCAGGACTTCGGTGAACCGGGCTGTAGCGGACTACTATGGCTCATGGAAGCACTAGACTACATTTCCCCATAAGAGAGGCTGCCAAGGATAAACAACTAGATTGCCGCATCCCACACATACCAAGCATTTCAATCATACACACAATATGCTCGATATGTGTAATACAACATGGCATCACAACATAACTCTATGACTCAAGTATTAATTCATTAGGCTTTGAGGAGTGAGAAATTACAAACATGGGTCTCATGACCCAACAATCATAGCATACAAATCAAAGCACATGCGGAAGCTTAACATGTCTGAGTACAGACATCTACAAATGAAAAGGGCTGAGAAGTCTGACTATCTACCAGATCCTGCCGAGGGCACAAGATCGTAGCTGAGGTATCAAGCTAAATGTCGAAGTCCACGCGGAACTACTGGCGAGACTGAAATCTCTCTGCAAAACATAAATTAAGCAAACGTGAGTACAAAGGTACTCAGCAAGACTTACAACAGAACTAGCTACATATGCATCGGTATCAATAGGGGGTGGTGGAGTTTAACTGCAACAAGCCAGCTTTGACTCGGTGGCTATCTTAAACTACGACTGCAAGCAACTCTTTTGAGGTGGCGCACACGAGTCCACATATTCACCATATCAATACACCACTATGGATCCGCTCCTGTCTCCCTACGAGAACGCCATCCATAGCACTCACGCTTATCTTGCACATTTTAGAGTATCCACTTTCACTTGTCTATGAACTGTTATAGGCAACCTAGAAGTCCTTTACCGCGGATGTGGCTATTTGAATAGTTTTATACCCTGCAGGGGTGTACTTCGTCACACATGTTTCCACCATTTAGCGTCTGCACACGACATGTGCTCGGCAGACTTCAAGCGAAAGCCGACGTGGGTGTAGACCACGACCTGACTAACCGCACAGGTCTCTAGTCTAGGTTTATCGCCTATTCCGGTTCCATCCGCGAGGAGATCCGGCCGGAGTTTCACTCACAGCCCTAAACAATGTGTGCAGGGTTTCCGAGACACCAAACGGGCACCCGGTACACCGTGCCACGGTGTATCTACCGCATCATAGCCCACCCCTAGGGTCAGTGCTACGCACGGCCGCCAACACATATCCTATAAACACCATAAACTAGTTGCAACTCCTGGACAGAGGATGAGAGGGGTCAGTAAGTCGAGCGGGGTCATTTTTCAGGGCCCAATGTGTGGTAGTAGCTGTTTCATGGATCACAAACACAGAACTCAGTTCCTAAGGACGGCTTCAATGAAACAACCCACCATGTACTCCTACATGGCCTCTCATCGATACCTTTACCAAATCATGTTCACACACTTAGCTCTCAACAGAAGGACATGTTCACACACCTCCGATTCATCCCCGATGAATCAGACCTGACACAACTCTATGCAATAGCAGGCATGACAAACAAACATGAATGAGTAGGCACATCAGGGCTCAAACAACTCCTACTCATGCTAGTGGGTTTCATCTATTTACTGTAGCAATGACAGGTCATGCAGAGGATAAGGGGTTCAACTACTGCAGCATGTAACAGTTGAATAGTTGTTGTCCTAATGCAGTAAAAGAGAGCAGGAGCAAGAGAGTGGGTTTGTATCGGAATGAACAAGGGGGTTTTGCTTGCCTGGCACTTCTGAAGATAATATAGTTCTTCATCAGTGTCATCGATCACGTCGTCGGAAACATCATCGACTGAGAGGGGACGGTTATCGGCAAATAGAGAAGGACACAATCAATGCAATGCAACAATATGATGCATGAATGTGACATGGCAATATGCTGTTGATTGGCCTAATGCAACTAGCAACAAGTTAAATGGAGTTGGTTTGAACACTAGGTTCAAATTCAAACTCCATATGTGCTTTCTTAAATACCATTTAATTGAATTGTCCTAAACAGAGGATATAAGTTGCTCTAACATGCATGGAAATGCCATAAACAGATTCCTTGGATTTTTCTGATCATTTTTCATATATAATTTATTTCATTTGGAGTTACGGTTTAATTCCTATGAATTTTGGAAGTTTTGGGCATTTTTTGGAATTTTCTGAATTATTTAAAATCCAGAAAATCATTAATTGTGTCAGCATTGTGTCATGCTGACCTCAGCAGGTCAACAGGCACCGTCCAGGTCAAATCTGACGTGTGGGGTCCACACCTCAGTGACACAGTGTCATTTGTGTCGCTGACAGGTGGGCCCAGTCAACGGCCACATCAGCATGGTCAGAACTGATGCGTGGGGCCACTATGGTTAGTTAATCGTAATCAGTAACTAAACCAAGTTTAATTAGGCCACGGGGCCCGGCTGTCAGTGTCACTAAGTACTAACTAACTGCGTCATTAACCCTAACTAATCTACCACGTCACCGAATTAACTCCGGCGATAATCGGAGCACGGCGGCGTCGCTCGTCCCGGCGATTCCGGCGACGGGAGGAGGCGGGGTTGGGCTCGTTGGAACGCCCGCAAAGCAGCGCGTCCGACGGTGGTGGTGGCAGGTGCTGGGGCGGTCGGAGACGACCGTGGCGAGCTCAAAGGCGGCGGCCGAGGTTCGGGTGACGACTGATTCGTCGCTGTGGTGTGCAAATCGATTGGTTCTTGATGCATATGATACCTACGTGTGCCCACAAACCCTTTGGACACGCTGGCACGACCAAAAAGGCATCAGAGCAACTCCGGCAACGAGCCCGGGCGGCGGTGGGATTTGGCCACGGTGCGAGTCGTAGCTAGAGGGCGAGAGGAGCAGCGGGGTTAGGGGGAAAGAGAGAGAAGCTCACGCCGGTTGCTACGGTGGCCTCGGCGAGCTCGGGGAGGGGATGATGAGGTCGTGCGGCCGCCGACGATCTCGGGGCAGAGATGACGAAGATGGCGGGGTAGAGGGCGAGGCAGAGCGTCCGGCATCGTGCGAGCTGACGGAGAGACGCGGGAGATGGAGGCGGAGCCCGTGGACTGCTCGGAGAGGCGAGGGGAGCTCGGTGGCCACGGGGACAGCGGGTGGCGGCGACGGTGGTGCTCAGGCGCGAGAGGGAGAGATGACCAGAGGAGGGGAGAGGCACGGGAGAGAGCTCGAGGGGGTCGGGGAGGTTGCGTGGCACTCGTAGACGACATCCTGGGTGTCGGCAGAAGCAGGAGGTGGCTGGCGTGTGGCCGGCGCACGGCGAGCACGCGCCCCTGCCTTCTGGCGTGAGGTAGGGGGTGACTGGCGCTGGCCAGTCGGCTGGGCCGGCACAGTGCCGGGCTAGCAGTGGCCCAGGTAAGCTCTCTCTCTCTTCTCTGTTTTCTATTTTCTTTTTTGCAATTTGTTTTGGGTTTAGTTTTAACACCAGACCATTTTATAAAATCCTGAAAATAATTATGTGGCTAGAACTAAAATATCCCAAACCGCATAAAATGTTCCAGAATTATTGGACATATATTAATTATATAAAGAATATATATCCAATGCAAATAGTTATTGAATTAATTCAAAGGCCCAAAATAAATGTTTCTGAGATACCAAAAACATTGGTTTGAATTTTACCTCTTGCCAATATTTTCAGAGACTAAGAGGAACATTTTCTTGGACTTCTTTGAAGACATTTTAATGTTGATTATTTTTGAACTGGTTTCTGAGGGTTTCAACAAACCTCAATTCAACTTTCAGAAATTTTAGACATGATGCATGAGTCCAGATGCAACTATTTCACTCAGGTACTCTAGGGCTGTGACAGGTGTCGTGTATTTGACACGAGCGATCGAGTATACGGTCCAAACTGGATGGGCCCGGAGTGCTTGTTTTGAATGGCTTTTTCCGCTGACCGGGTTTAGAGCCTCTGAATCCGGCATTGACTATCGTATCCTCGGTATTGTCGCTGTTGACGCGGCGCTTATGTTTGTTGTGACGTGACCTGCTATTGCTATCCTTGGTATCTGAAGTACCATGGTTCTTTGATATGTTATTGCTGCGAGCCAGCCAGCTGTCCTCTCCCACGCAAAAGCGGGTCATGAGTGCCGTGAGGGCTGCCATAGATTTCGGCTTTTCCTGGCCAAGGTTCCGGATGATCCACTCGTCACGGATGTTGTGCTTAAAAGCTGCTAGGACCTCTGCATCCGGACAGTCGATGATTTGATTTTTCTTTGTCAGGAACCGTGTCCAGAATTTCCTGGCCGATTCCTATGGCTTCTGAATTATGTGGCTCAAGTCATCGGCATCTGGTGGTCGCACATAAGTGCCCTGGAAGTTGTCGAGGAATGCGGCTTCCAGATCTTCCCAACAGCCAATGGATTCTGCTGGCAGGCTGTTGAGCCAATGCCGAGCTGGTCCTTTGAGTTTAAGTGGGAGGTATTTGATGGCGTGTAGAGCGTCACTGCAGGCCATGTGGATGTGCAGGAGGAAGTCCTTGATCCATACCGCAGGATCTGTTGTGCCGTCGTATGATTCGATATTTACGGGTTTGAAACCCTCTGGGATTTGGTGATCCATTACTTCATCTGTGAAGCATAGGGGGTGTGCGGCGCCTCTGTACTGGGCTATATCGCGACGCAGCTCAAATGAGTCTTGTCCGCTGTGTTCGGCCCGGCCGGATTTACTTTTACTGTATCCGGCGTGACGGTTATCGTCTCGCGTAGTGGCGCGCCCTCGTGATCCGTAGATTGATCTTGCGTGTTTTGATTTGTCCTCCAATACGTCTCACAGGTCTGGCGTATTTTCCCGTGCCTTGACATTTTTATTTGAGTGGCGTCGGGGTGCGGGCTGAGCTTTTGGCTGAAATGCCTCTCTGTCACGGCCACGAGGTGGCCGATCAGCCGCGTCATACGCTGGAGATGTAGGTTTTAGTGCTTCCTCCTCCAGTCGGGGTAGCAACCTACGCTTTGGATAACTCTTGGAGGGGCATTTGAGTTTATATTCCTCGGTCGCAAGGACTTCAGTCCATCTGTCAGTTAGCAAATCTTGATCAGCTTGAAGCTGCCATTGCTTTTTCTTAAGGCTATTTGTCGTGGCTATAAGCCGGCGCTTGAAGCGCTCTTGCTTGACGGGATCCTCAGGCATGACAAATTCGTCATCGTCGAGGCTTGCCTCGTCTTCGGAGGGAGGCATGTAATTATCATCCTCTGCCTCTCCATCTGCCGCTCTCTCGGGAGGGTTGGCTTCTCCGTCCTCCTGCTCTAAATCTTGCTGGAGGGGATTGTCGTTATCTTCGGCACTGTCCCGAGTGCTATTATCTCCTGTGCCGGTATCACCACTTTTGCTTTGGCGAGACTTAGAGCGGCGCCGCTGTCGTCGGCGCTTGGGTTGCTTCTTGGAGGGGTCATCCTCCGTTGTCCCATCGCCATTGCCTTCTTTGGGTGCATCCACCATGTATATATCATATGATGAGGTGGCTGTCCAGTGCCCTATGGGCAGTGGTTCCTGTTCCTCTCCTGCATCGTCGTCCATACCGTCGATGTCTTCGGAGTCGAAGTCGAGCGTGTCGGTCAAATCATCGACAGTGGCTACTAAGTGGGTGGTGGGTGGGCGGCGAATTTCTTCGTCATCCGCATCCCAATCCTGCCGGACATAGTTCGGCCAGGACTCTCCTGACAAGGAGAGAGACCTTAATGAGTTCAGTATGTCGCCGAAGGGCGAGTGCTAAAAGATATCCGCGGAAGTGAACTCCATGATCAGTGCCCAGTCGGATTCGACAGGCACGGGCGCAGGCGGTTTGGAGTCCGTGGCCGGGGAAGGATCCGACAGCTTGGCATCACGGCTCTCGTGAAGGGTAAGGTCGATACTTGGCTCGATCACCGCTGAGAATGCGGCCTCCGTGGCAGGGTCTATCCACCCGTCCATGGATGGCGCAATTGGCTCCGAATTGAGGGTCGGAGCGGTTGCCGGTGCGGTCTCCCGAACACTATCCGATGGTAGAGCTAAATCATGCTCATCGTGACAGTGCGGCGCACTCGGCAGGGGCTCAAATCCGTCAAAGATCAAGTCTCCGCGGATGTCGGTCATGTAGTTTAAGCTTCCAAACCTGACCTGGTGGCCAGGGGCATAACTTTCGATCTGCTCCAGATGGCCAAGCGAGTTGGCCCGCAGTGCGCAGCCGCGAAATACAAAGATCTTTCCAGGGAGAAAAGTCTCACCCTGGACTGCATCTCTATCGATGATCGAAGGAGCCATCAAGCCTAACGATGACGACACAGAGGAACTCTCAATGAAAGCACCAATGTCGGTGTCATAACCGGCGGATCTCGGGTAGGGGGTCCCGAACTGTGTGTTGGGGAACGTAGCAGAAATTCAAAATTTTCTACGCATCACCAAGATCAATCTATGGAGTAATCTAGCAACGAGGGGAAGGAGAGTGCATCTACATACCCTTGTAGATCGCTAAGCGGAAGCGTTCAAGTGAACGGGGTTGATGGAGTCGTACTCGTCGTGATCCAAATCACCGATGATCCTAGTGCCGAACGGACGGCACCTCCGCGTTCAACACACGTATAGCCCAGTGACGTCTCCTACGCCTTGATCCAGCAAGGGGAGAAGGAGAGGTTGGGGAATACTCCATCCAGCAGCAGCACGACGGCGTGGCGGTGGTGGAGGAGCGCGGGACTCCAGCAGGGCTTCGCCAAGCACTATGAGAGAAGAGGAGGAAGAGGGGTAGGGCTGCGCCAAGAGGGGAAGGACTTCATGTGTTGGGCTGCCCCTTTGCCTGAAGGAAATATGCCCTAGAGGCAATAATAAAGTTATTATTTATTTCCTTATATCATGATAAAAGTTTATTATTCATGCTAGAATTGTATTAACCGAAAACATAATACATGTGTGAATACATAGACAAACAGAGTGTCACTAGTATGCCTCTACTTGACTAGCTCGTTAATCAAAGATGGTTATGTTTCCTAACCATGGACAAAGAGTTGTCATTTGATTAACGGGATCACATCATTAGTTGAATGATCTGATTGACATGACCCATTCCATTAGCTTAGCACCCGATCGTTTAGTATGTTGCTATTGCTTTCTTCATGACTTATACATGTTCCTATGACTATGAGATTATGTAACTCCCGTGTGCCGGAGGAACACTTTGTGTGCTACCAAACGTCACAACGTAACTGGGTGATTATAAAGGTGCTCTACAGGTGTCTCCAAAGGTACATGTTGGGTTGACGTATTTCGAGATTAGGATTTGTCACTCCGATCGTCGGAGAGGTATCTCTGGGCCCTCTCGGTAATGCACATCACTTAAGCCTTGCAAGCATTGCAACTAATGAGTTAGTTGCAGGATGATGTATTACGCAACGAGTAAAGAGACTTGCCGGTAACGAGATTGAACTATGTATTGGATACCGACGATCGAATCTCGGGCAAGTAACATACCGATGACAAAGGGAACAACGTATGTTGTTATGCGGTCTGACCGATAAAAGATCTTCGTAGAATATGTAGGAACCAATATGGGCATCCAGGTCCCGCTATTGGTTATTGACCGGAGACATGTCTCGGTCATGTCTACATTGTTCTCGAACCCGTAGGGTCCGCACGCTTAAGGTTTCGATGACAGTTATATTATGAGTTTATGCGTTTTGATGTACTGAAGGTTGTTCGGAGTCCCGGATGTGATCACGGACATGAAGAGGAGTCTCGAAATGGTCGAGACATAAAGATTGATATATTGGAAGCCTATATTTGGATATCGGAAGTGTTCCGGGTGAAATCGGGATTTTACCGGAGTACCGGGAGGTTACCGGAACCCCCTGGGAGGTATATGGGCCTTAGTGGGCCTTAGTGGAAGAGAGGAGAGGTAACCAGAGATGGTCCGCGCGCCCCTCCCCTCCCTTGGTCCGAATAGGACAAGGAGAGGGGGCCGGCCCCCCTTCCTCTTCCCCCCCCCCCTCCGCGAATCCTATTCCAACTAGGAAAGGGGGGAGTCCTACTCCTCCTGGCGCGCCCTATCATGGCCGGCCGCACCCCACTCCCCTTTGAGCCTTTATATACGGAGGCAGGGGCACCCCCTAGAGACACAAGTTGATCCACGTGATCATATTCTTAGCCGTGTGCGGTGCCCCCTTCTACCATAGTCCTCGATAATATTGTAGCAGTGCTTAGGCGAAGCCCTGCGACATTAGTACATCAAGATCGTCACCATGCCGTCGTGCTGACGAAACTCTTCCCCGACGCTTTGCTGGATCGGAGTCCGGGGATCGTCATCGAGCTGAATGTGTGCTAGAACTCGGAGGTGTCGTAGTTTTGGTGCTTGGTCGGTCGGGCCGTGAAGACGTACGACTACATCAACCTAACGCTTCCGTTGTCGATCTACAAGGGTACGTAGATCACACTCTCCCCCTCGTTGCTATGCATCACCATGATCTTGCGTGTGCGTAGGAAATTTTTTGAAATTACTACGTTCCCCAACAGTTATATGCACGAGTAGAACACAAGTGAGTTGTGGGCGATATAAGTCATACTGCTTACCAGCATGTCATACTTTGGTTCGGCGGTATTGTTGGACGAAGCGGCCCGGACCGACATTACGCGTACGCTTACGCGAGACCGGTTCTCCCGACGTGCTTTGCACATAGGTGGCTTGCGGGTGACAGTTTCTCCAACTTTAGTTGAACCGAGTGTGGCTACGCCCGGTCCTTGTGAAGGTTAAAACAGCACCAACTTGACAAACTATCGTTGTGGTTTTGATGCGTAGGTAAGATTGGTTCTTGCTTAAGCCCGTAGCAGCCACGTAAAACTTGCAACAACAAAGTAGAGGACGTCTAACTTGTTTTTGCAGGGCATGTTGTGATGTGATATGGTCAAGACATGATGCTAAATTTTATTGTATGAGATGATCATGTTTTGTAACCGAGTTATCGGCAACTGGCAGGAGCCATATGGTTGTCGCTTTATTGTATGCAATGCAATCGCGCTGTAATGCTTTACTTTATCACTAAGCGGTAGCGATAGTCGTGGAAGCATAAGATTGGCGAGACGACAACGATGCTACGATGGAGATCAAGGTGTCGCGCCGGTGACGATGGTGATCATGACGGTGCTTCGGAGATGGAGATCACAAGCACAAGATGATGATGGCCATATCATATCACTTATATTGATTGCATGTGATGTTTATCTTTTATGCATCTTATCTTGCTTTGATTGACGGTAGCATTATAAGATGATCTCTCACTAAATTATCAAGAAGTGTTCTCCCTGAGTATGCACCGTTGCGAAAGTTCTTCGTGCTGAGACACCACGTGATGATCGGGTGTGATAGGCTCTACGTTCAAATACAACGGGTGCAAAACAGTTGCACACGCGGAATACTCAGGTTATACTTGACGAGCCAAGCATATACAGATATGGCCTCGGAACACAGAGACCGAAAGGTCGAGCGTGAATCATATAGTAGATATGATCAACATAGTGATGTTCACCAATGAAACTACTCCATCTCACGTGATGATCGGACATGGTTTAGTTGATTTGGATCACGTAATCACTTAGAGGATTAGAGGGATGTCTATCTAAGTGGGAGTTCTTAAGTAATATGATTAATTGAACCTAAATTTATCATGAACTTAGTACCTAATAGTATCTTGCTTATGTATGTTTGATTGTAGATAGATGGCCCGTGCTGTTGTTCCGTTGAATTTTAATGCGTTCCTTGAGAAAGCAAAGTTGAAAGATGATGGTAGCAATTACACGGACTGGGTCCGTAACTTGAGGATTATCCTCATTGCTGCACAGAAGAATTACGTCCTGGAAGCACCGCTGGGTGCCAGGCCTGCTGCTGGAGCAACACCAGATGTTATGAACGTCTGGCAGAGCAAAGCTGATGACTACTCGATAGTTCAATGTGCCATGCTTTACGGCTTAGAACCGGGACTTCAACGACGTTTTGAACGTCATGGGGCATATGAGATGTTCCAGGAGTTGAAGTTAATATTTCAAGCAAATGCCCGGATTGAGAGATATGAAGTCTCCAATAAGTTCTATAGCTGCAAGATGGAGGAGAACAGTTCTGTCAGTGAGCATATACTCAAAATGTCTGGGTATAATAATCACTTGATTCAAATGGGAGTTAATCTTCCAGATGATTGCGTCATTGACAGAATTCTCCAATCACTGCCACCAAGCTACAAGAGCTTCGTGATGAACTATAATATGCAAGGGATGAATAAGACTATTCCCGAGCTCTTCGCAATGCTGAAAGCTGCGGAGGTAGAAATCAAGAAGGAGCATCAAGTGTTGATGGTCAACAAGACCACTAGTTTCAAGAAAAAGGGCAAAGGGAAGAAGAAGGGGAACTTCAAGAAGAACAGCAAGCAAGTTGCTGCTCAAGAGAAGAAACCCAAGTCTGGACCTAAGCCTGAAACTGAGTGCTTCTACTGCAAGCAGACTGGTCACTGGAAGCGGAACTGCCCCAAGTATTTGGCGGATAAGAAGGATGGCAAGGTGAACAAAGGTATATGTGATATACATGTTATTGATGTGTACCTTACTAATGCTCGCAGTAGCACCTGGGTATTTGATACTGGTTCTGTTGCTAATATTTGCAACTCGAAACAGGGACTACGGATTAAGCGAAGATTGGCTAAGGACGAGGTGACGATGCGCGTGGGAAACGGTTCCAAAGTCGATGTGATCGCAGTCGGCACGCTACCTCTACATCTACCTTCGGGATTAATATTAGACCTAAATAATTGTTATTTGGTGCCAGCGTTAAGCATGAACATTATATCTGGATCTTGTTTGATGCGAGACGGTTATTCATTTAAATCAGAGAATAATGGTTGTTCTATTTATATGAGTAATATCTTTTATGGTCATGCACCCTTGAAGAGTGGTCTATTCTTATTGAATCTCGATAGTAGTGACACACATATTCATAATGTTGAAGCCAAAAGATGCAGAGTTGATAATGATGGTGCAACTTATTTGTGGCACTGCCGTTTAGGTCATATCGGTGTAAAGCGCATGAAGAAACTCCATACTGATGGACTTTTGGAACCACTTGATTATGAATCACTTGGTACTTGCGAACCGTGCCTCATGGGCAAGATGACTAAAACACCGTTCTCCGGTACTATGGAGAGAGCAACAGATTTGTTGGAAATCATACATACAGATGTATGTGGTCCGATGAATATTGAGGCTCGTGGCGGATATCGTTATTTTCTCACCTTCACAGATGACTTAAGCAGATATGGGTATATCTACTTAATGAAACATAAGTCTGAAACATTTGAAAAGTTCAAAGAATTTCAGAGTGAAGTTGAAAATCATCGTAACAAGAAAATAAAGTTTCTACGATCTGATCGTGGAGGAGAATATTTGAGTTACGAGTTTGGTGTACATTTGAAACAATGCGGAATAGTTTCGCAACTCACGCCACCCGGAACACCACAGCGTAATGGTGTGTCCGAACGTCGTAATCGTACTTTACTAGATATGGTGCGATCTATGATGTCTCTTACTGATTTACCGCTATCGTTTTGGGGTTATGCTTTAGAGACGGCCGCATTCACGTTAAATAGGGCACCATCAAAATCCGTTGAGACGACGCCTTATGAACTATGGTTTGGCAAGAAACCAAAGTTGTCGTTTCTGAAAGTTTGGGGCTGCGATGCTTATGTGAAAAAGCTTCAACCTGATAAGCTCGAACCCAAATCGGAGAAATGTGTCTTCATAGGATATCCAAAGGAGACTATTGGATACACCTTCTATCACAGATCCGAAGGCAAGACTTTTGTTGCTAAGTTCGGAAACTTTCTGGAGAAGGAGTTTCTCTCGAAAGATGTGAGTGGGAGGAAAGTAGAACTTGACGAGGTAACTGTACCTGCTCCCTTATTGGAAAGTAGTACATCACAGAAACCTGTTTCTGCGACACCTACACCAATTAGTGAGGAAGCTAATGATAATGATCATGAAACTTCAGGACAAGATACTACTGAACCTCGTAGATCAACCAGATTGAGATCCGCGCCAGAGTGGTACGGTAATCCTGTTCTGGAAGTCATGCTGCTAGATCATGATGAACCTACGAACTATGAAGAAGCGATGGTGAGCCCAGATTCCGCAAAATGGCTTGAAGCCATGAAATCTGAGATGGGATCCATGTATGAGAACAAAGTGTGGACTTTGGTTGACTTGCCCGATGATCGGCAAGCAATTGAGAATAAATGGATCTTCAAGAAGAAGACTGACGCTGACGGTAATATTACTGTCTACAAAGCTCGACTTGTCGCAAAAGGGTTTCGGCAAGTTCAAGGGGTTGACTACGATGAGACCTTCTCACCCGTAGCGATGCTTAAGTCTGTCCGAATCATGTTAGCAATTGCCGCATTTTATGATTATGAAATTTGGCAGATGGATGTCAAAACTGCATTCCTGAATGGATTTCTGGAAGAAGAGTTGTATATGATGCAACCGGAAGGTTTTGTCGATCCAAAGGGAGCTAATAAAGTGTGCAAGCTCCAGCGATCCATTTATGGACTGGTGCAAGCCTCTCGGAGTTGGAATAAACGCTTTGATAGTGTGATCAAAGCATTTGGTTTTATACAGACTTTCGGAGAAGCCTGTATTTACAAGAAAGTGAGTGGGAGCTCTGTAGCATTTCTGATATTGTATGTGGATGACATATTACTGATTGGAAATGATATAGAATTTCTGGATAGCATAAAGGGATACTTGAATAAGAGTTTTTCAATGAAAGACCTCGGTGAAGCTGCTTACATATTAGGCATAAAGATCTATAGAGATAGATCAAGACGCTTAATTGGACTTTCACAAAGCACATACCTTGACAAGATTTTGAAGAAGTTCAAAATGGATCAAGCAAAGAAAGGGTTCTTGCCTGTGTTACAAGGTGTGAAGTTGAGTCAGACTCAATGCCCGACCACTGCAGAAGATAGAGAGAAAATGAAAGATGTTCCCTATGCTTCAGCCATAGGCTCTATCATGTATGCAATGCTGTGTACCAGACCTGATGTGTGCCTTGCTATAAGTCTAGCAGGGAGGTACCAAAGTAATCCAGGAGTGGATCACTGGACAGCGGTCAAGAACATCCTGAAGTACCTGAAAAGGACTAAGGATATGTTTCTCGTATATGGAGGTGACAAAGAGCTCATCGTAAACGGTTACGTTGATGCAAGCTTTGACACTGATCCGGACGATTCTAAATCGCAAACCGGATACGTGTTTACATTAAACGGTGGAGCTGTCAGTTGGTGCAGTTCTAAACAAAGCGTCGTGGCGGGATCTACATGTGAAGCAGAGTACATAGCTGCTTCGGAAGCAGCAAACGAAGGAGTCTGGATGAAGGAGTTCATATCCGATCTAGGTGTCATACCTAGTGCATCGGGTCCAATGAAAATCTTTTGTGACAATACTGGTGCAATTGCCTTGGCGAAGGAATCCAGATTTCACAAGAGAACCAAGCACATCAAAAGACGCTTCAATTCCATCCGGGATCTAGTCCAGGTGGGAGACATAGAGATTTGCAAGATACATACGGATCTGAATGTAGCAGACCCGTTGACTAAGCCTCTTCCACGAGCAAAACATGATCAGCACCAAGGCTCCATGGGTGTTAGAATCATTACTGTGTAATCTAGATTATTGACTCTAGTGCAAGTGGGAGACTGAAGGAAATATGCCCTAGAGGCAATAATAAAGTTATTATTTATTTCCTTATATCATGATAAAAGTTTATTATTCATGCTAGAATTGTATTAACCGGAAACATAATACATGTGTGAATACATAGACAAACAGAGTGTCACTAGTATGCCTCTACTTGACTAGCTCGTTAATCAAAGATGGTTATGTTTCCTAACCATGGACAAAGAGTTGTCATTTGATTAACGGGATCACATCATTAGTTGAATGATCTGATTGACATGACCCATTCCATTAGCTTAGCACCCGATCGTTTAGTATGTTGCTATTGCTTTCTTCATGACTTATACATGTTCCTATGACTATGAGATTATGTAACTCCCGTGTGCCGGAGGAACACTTTGTGTGCTACCAAACGTCACAACGTAACTGGGTGATTATAAAGGTGCTCTACAGGTGTCTCCAAAGGTACATGTTGGGTTGACGTATTTCGAGATTAGGATTTGTCACTCCGATCGTCGGAGAGGTATCTCTGGGCCCTCTCGGTAATGCACATCACTTAAGCCTTGCAAGCATTGCAACTAATGAGTTAGTTGCGGGATGATGTATTACGGAACGAGTAAAGAGACTTGCCGGTAACGAGATTGAACTAGGTATTGGATACCGACGATCGAATCTTGGGCAAGTAACATATCGATGACAAAGGGAACAACGTATGTTGTTATGTGGTCTGACCGATAAAAGATCTTCGTAGAATATGTAGGAACCAATATGGGCATCCAGGTCCCGCTATTGGTTATTGACCGGAGACATGTCTCGGTCATGTCTACATTGTTCTCGAACCCGCAGGGTCCGCACGCTTAAGGTTTCGATGACAGTTATATTACGAGTTTATACGTTTTGATGTACCGAAGGTTGTTCGGAGTCCTGGATGTGATCACGGACATGACGAGGAGTCTCGAAATGGTCGAGACATAAAGATTGATATATTGGAAGCCTATGTTTGGATATCGGAAGTGTTCCGGGTGAAATCGAGATTTTACCGGAGTACCGGGAGGTTACCGGAACCCCCCGGGAGGTATATGGGCCTTAGTGGGCCTTAGTGGAAGAGAGGAGAGGTAGCCAGAGATGGGCCGCGCGCCCCTCCCCTCCCTTGGTCCGAATAGGACAAGGAGAGGGGGCCGGCCCCCCTTCCTCTTCTCCCCCCCTCCGCGAATCCTATTCCAACTAGGAAAGGGGGGGAGTCCTACTCCCGGAGGGAGTAGGACTCCTCCTGGCGCGCCTCTCTGGCCGGCCGCACCCCCCCTTTGAGCCTTTATATACGGAGGCAGGGGCACCCCCTAGAGACACAAGTTGATCCACGTGATCATATTCTTAGCCGTGTGCGGTGCCCCCTTCCACCATAGTCCTCGATAATATTGTAGCAGTGCTTAGGCGAAGCCCTGCGACATTAGTACATCAAGATCGTCACCACGCCGTCGTGCTGACGGAACTCTTCCCCGACGCTTTGCTGGATCGGAGTCCGGGGATCGTCAGCGAGCTGAACGTGTGCTAGAACTTGGAGGTGCCGTAGTTTCGGTGCTTGATCGGCCGGGCCGTGAAGACGTACGACTACATAAACCTAACACTTCCGTTCTCGATCTACAAGGGTATGTAGATCACACTCTCCCCCTCGTTGCTATGCATCACCATGATCTTGCGTGTGCGTAGGAATTTTTTTGAAATTACTACGTTCCCCAACATTGCCTCCACTATATATAGGGGGAGAGGGAGGGCTGCGCCCCCACCTAGGGTTTCCACCCTAGGGGTGGTGGCAGCCCCAATCCCCATCTAGGGTGGCGGCCAAGTGGGGGGAAGATGGAGGCGCACCAGGCATGGGCCTTAGGGCCCATCTGCCCTTAGGGTTTGCCCCCTTCTTCTCTCTAGGCGCATGGGCCTTGGTGGGGAGGCGCCCCAGCCCACCTAGGGGCTGGTCCCTTCTCACACTTGGCCCATGTATGCCTCCGGGGCCCATGGCCCCTCCCGGTGGACCCCCGGACCCCTCCGGTGGTCCCGGTACACTACCGGTGATGCCCGGAACACTTCCGGTGGCCCAAACCATACTTCCAATATATCAATCTTTACCTCCGGACCATTCCGGAACTCCTCGTGACGTCTGGGATCTCATCCGGGACTCCGAACAACATTCGGTAACCGCATACATACTTTCCCTATAACCCTAGTGTCATCGAACCTTAAGTGTGTAGACCCTACGGGCTCGGGAGTCATGCAGACATGGCCGAGACAACTCTCCGGTCAATAACCAACACTGGGATCTGGATACCCATGTTGTCTCCCACATGCTCCACGATGATCTCATCGGATGAACCACAATGTCGAGGATTCAATCAATCCCATATTCAATTCCCTTTGTCCAGCGGTATGATACTTGCCCGAGATTCGATCATCGGTATCCCGATACCTTGATCAATCTCGTTACCGGCAAGTCTCTTTACTCGTTCTGTAACACATCATCCCGTGATCAACTCCTTGGTCACATTGTGCACATTATGATGATGTCCTACCGAGTGGGCCTAGAGATACCTCTCCGTTTACACGGAGTGACAAATCCCAGTCTCGATTCGTGCCAACCCAACAAACACTTTCGGAGATACCTGTAGTGAACCTTTATAGCCACCCAGTTTGTTGTGACATTTGGCACACCCAAAGCACTCCTACGGTATTCGGGAGTTGCACAATCTCATGGTCTAAGGAAATGATACTTGACATTAGAAAAGCTTTAGCATACGAACTACACGATATTTGTGCTAGGCTTAGGATTGGGTCTTGTCCATCACATCATTCTCCTAATGATGTGATCCCGTTATCAACGACATCCAATGTCCATGGTCAGGAAACCGTAACCATCTTATTGATCAACGAGCTAGTCAACTAGAGGCTTACTAGGAACATGGTGTTGTCTATGTATCCACCAAAGTGCCTTCGTTAGGGGCCGCTCATTGCACGAGGACTTCATGCTCGTTCAGTGCACAACACGGAGGTTGCATGTACTCAAGGATCCAATGGTGTTGCTCAAGCTAGACATCTCAAAAGCATTCGATACGGTGAAGTGGCCTTTCCTACTGGAGGTTATGACACGGATGGGGTTTAAAGGAGGTGGATCACATGGATTTGTGGATTGCTTGCCACCTCGACAACGAAAATCGCGGTGAATGGAGTGCCAGGTGATATGGTATACAATGTGTGCGGCCTTCACCAGGGAGACCCGATCTCCCCTATGCTTTTTATCATGTGCATGGAGTTACTATAGTCCCTATTCAAGCATGCCACTGATCGGGGCATATTCACACCCCTGGCTCGAGCTGGAGTGCACCAGCGACTCTCAATGTTTGGTGATGACGTCATGGTTTTCTTCAAGCCCAAGGACCTGGAGATACGGGCTTGTTGGGAGATCCTGACACTGTTTGGGGCAGCCTCAAGACTCATGGTGAATCTATCAAAGAGTGCTGCACTACCCATCCGATACTCGACCATGGAGATGGAGTCGGTGTGCAGCTCGCTCGCCTGTACAAGTGCATATTTCCCGTGCAAGTACCTAGGCCTCCCACCCACGATCCGAAAGGCCACAACAACACAGTTTCAATATCTGGTGGAGCAATTCTCCAGTAGCCTGCTCAAAGGGAAGGCGGCTACCTTACCCAAAAGTGGTCGGCTAATACTCATCCTCTTGGTGCTATGTGCAATACCAATTCATGCTATGCTCGCGCTCAGTATACCTCCAAGAAGCCTAGCGGCCATGACGAAGATATGTCAAGGGTTCCTGTAGTGCGGCAAGATGGAGGCTCGGGGCGGCAACTACGCCGTGGCGTGGGACTTGGTATGCCACCCTAGGTGGGCCGGTGGCCTCGGAATACCAAACCTATGATGGGTAAACACTGCCATGTTGGCGAGATGGCCATGGCTGCAACGTACTGGTCAATCGATGTCGTGGTTTGAATTCAAGATTTCTATGCCGGCGGAATCGATGGCCTTCTTTCAAGCAGCGACTAGGCTAGATCCGTGTACGCAGCCAAATTCTCTAGGCTCGAGGTCGCGCCTATAGCGGAATTCACATGGAAGTTGATGGCACTCCTGCAGCGTCGTTACTTCGCTTGGTTGGCTACTAAAAACAGATGTTGGACTTCCGATCGACTAGCACGGAGGAGGCTTCCCCATCAGAGCACATGCCCACTGTGCGACCAGCATGACGAGACCATGACCCACATCATGATTGGGTGTTTATTCACAAGGGAGATCTAGGCGAGGGTCTGCATTGCTATGGGACAACCAAGAAGAGCTCCAGCACCGGATGAGACGCTACCCGAGAGGTGCATTAGGCAAGAGGAAATCGGGCAACGCTGGGAGATGGTGAGGGCGATCTGCATCGTCCTTGTCCTGTGGGAAATTTAGACACATCGCAACGCCCTGGTCTTCGACGTAGTGACACCATCTACACGGAAGGTGCTGCAGAGCATCGACAACGAGGCCCGCACGTGGAAGCAGGCAGGACTCCTATGAGGGGAAGTTCGAGGCGTTCTTCACTAACCTCGCGTCATGGGATAGTAGTGGGTAGTCGACCATAGCTAGCTAGATCAGTGGTGTCGTCTTCGAGCCACATGTACATAATCTTGTAACATCAAATGTGGAGGGAGTCTTCCCTATCCCCTTTAATATATGATACGCACACTCGTGCGTATTCGAGAAAAAAAAAGAGAAAACGGTGCAACATATGATTGACATTTGACAGCTTGCCACTTAAATCAATTTCTATATTTTTATGGTTTACATTGCCGTTTGTATGTGATTATGCACTTAATATAACAAACAATCATATGCATTGTTCATCATAATAATCATATAACCCGGCGATGGTAATGGTAAAATCACTTTTATATTTATATTGCTTTCTCTTTAGTGTACCACTAATATAAGACGTTGTAGAGACTTGACACAAGCTGGCTTATATTTAATTACAGAGAGGGTAGTATTTTGTGCATTCTAAGGGAGATATTCCTACTGTCATACTACTAAAAGATGTGATCCGCTGTTTTGACATATTGCATAATTTTGCAGGAAATATCTTTTGACTGATCATTGTGTTTTAGCTTAAATGTCCAAAGTGTCTAAAATATTAAAGTAATGATCTAAATGCTCTTATATTTCTATACAGAGGGAGTACATGTTATTGCCTTAAATGTCCATAAGTTGATGCATATTGTTGCATCATAGGGCTGGTGAGCTGAAAGTGTTCTCATTGGCCGAACTGGTTGATGAATGCAATCATTGATTTTCATGGCCCCTACCTTGTACAAGATAGATAAACATGGCCGAAGACAAGGTAAAATTCAGGAATACTGGGTCAGTGTACCCTCTCAAAACGGCGTGGACGGCGTCAGAATATATTGGATCATGAACCGTTGCAGCATTGGGAACTTTTTCAGCTGCAGATGAGGAGTAGAGAAACACAGACGCGCACACACATTAGCATCTCCGGATGCATGCCACCACAATCAGACAAGAGAGCGGAAGAAACAAAAGCAATCAAAAGGGACAAGAAACATGATCAAGCAGTTTCTCTGCTCATCGATCAAACATTTATTTGCTTGGATACAACAAACATACAATCAAGCTGCTGCAACAACACGCAGCAAGAGGAGAAAAGGAGTTGCATCTCCATGAATCTCTTCGAACAGCACGATGGGGGTCGATTACAACACCTGAGCGAACAACAACGGACACGAATCAAGAAGTGATGATTGAGGGAACTCCATGCGAGACGACGGCCTCTCCTCCTCCTCCTCCTACGGCGTGAGGAAGAAGAACGTCATCTCGCCTCTGGGAACGATGCTTCAACACCAAAGATACTTATACTGCAGCAAGCATCTCTTGGGGGGCTCAGCCGCTCCAATTTGACCTGCTCTGAAACTCGTCATCTGGCCGGGTTTCTGAACTTTGAACGACAATATCGATCTCCTGCAGTGACACGGATCGGGTGCACTGAACCTGGACGCCTTCTTGTACCTTTTTTCTCTGTTGCAGCACTGTGGTGGCACAGGTCGCGTTGCCCCATCGGTGTCCCTGCTTTTCTTATTCTCCCTTTATGCCGCCTGTCCATAATAGTCACGTGTAATGGGACAACTAGCTAGCTAGCCCATTGGATTAGACGGATTTTCTAACGGAAAATGCCAGATTAGGTCTATGTGATCTACCGTTAGGATTACCAAATGTGTCCTAGCAGCATCATTTGTCTACGTGATAGCTGGCCTTTATTTAAAAAACACTGATGATGAACGTGCTGCAAACGACAAGTGAAACACTACTACTTTGTTGATGTGCGATGGTGATCTCACGCTCAGTTCTTAGTAAGTCACTAATACAAGATTGACTCCACACTCTCCATTACTGTTCAACCCCAACATGGTTTAACCAGCCTGATGGCAACAAGTAAAGGAGATGAGTAGCGGAGCGCATCAAGTTAATTAGTGAACCAACTGTACGTTTAAACTGTATATATAACGCTGGGATTTTTATTTACGTATTAGAGGTGGTACCCGTGTCGTCTCGCTGCACCGATCGAGATGCAAGCCATAAACATATTTCTTCGTCGTCTACCTAAGCTCATGGTCACTTTATCAAGATAGTGCACCCACAGCACTACTGCAACTAACACGTCCACCCATGGCCCATGAGATCTATGGAGCACTTCCCTGCAGTTATTAGCAAAGATTGCCCAGCAGGATCCCAGCTCGCATGTCTGACCGCTGTCCTGTGCTGCAAAGTGGCGCGAGCTTTGCACCAGTTGCATGGGATAATGATGATGATTCTAGCGTAATCCCATTAAAATTCCCTTAGCATGCGCTGACAGTAATGTTCCTCGACCAGGGCCGGTCTTGACTTTATAAACCTTCTGAAATTTTACTTCATTTAGTAAAATATCGCAATATCTTAGTATTTTTAGAAGTTATGTGAGTTTTGAAATTTTACTTCATTTTGTAATTAACAATATACTAGGCTCTAGTACAAACCTTCTCCTAAACGTCGCACAAAAAAAATACCAGGTATCATAAACTTTTTGTAAATATACAAGTTGGTAATATTGTAATGTGGCAACATTGTTGAGTGGAGTAAAAGTTGACAACTTCTGAAATTCTTCTATAGCATCAGTAAAGACAAACAATTGCTATTACAAGTTTTAGTTGAAGCAAGCAAGGGTTTCTTTTCCCCTCCCCTTGCTATAGTCCCAAGAGAGGCGGAAAGAGGGCGGCACCGTCTTCCCACCGTGTCCGCCGGCGAGGCCGTGGGTTCCCTTCCCCTCCACTGGCCGCTTCAGTGTCGGGAGGTGGGAGGAACCCTGGTCCTCTGCTTTGGCGTGTATATAGGGTGTGGAGTATGGTTCTAGCTAGCCGGCGGCGCTATGGAGGTGGTGGTGCTGCCGAGTGGAGTCGGGTGTCGCAATGCTTCCCCTTCTGCGGCGGCGAGGGAGGAGATGGTGTGGTTCAAGTGGTGCTTCGATTTGCTGCTCCTTCGTCATGCGGGCCTGCCATACCCGAAGCTAAAGACTTCCCGTCTGCAGTCTACAATGCCATGCCGACTCAGGGTGAGTTCGGCGACGTCGAAGCGGAGTCGCGTCGTTGGATGTAGTAGTTTGGTTCCTCATGGACCTGAATGTATTTTCGGTGTTTTCTGGGGTGTGTTGTACTTCTAGAACCTGCTAATAGATCTAGGGTCCTTTCTACAAAAAAATAGTTTTAGCTGACAAAAAAACACTTGTTGACTATAGAGGTGTATTTCCCTTAGGCTTTGTTCGGTTACACCATGTGCAAGGGGATTGAAGGGGATTTTACTTGTAGGAGATTTAATCCTTGCAATCCCTAGTCACCGAACGCAGCCTTATTGCCAAGCGCATACGTTTATCGATGAGTCCAGACAGGGCCGTACCTTCCCCACGACCTACTTGGGGACGCCCATTAGTGACTCTCGGCTCACTGTTGCCGACTTGCGGCCGACCGTGGCCAAGCTGCAGACACGCATTGAGCCTTGGCAGGGTAGGTGGTTGTCTAAGGCGGCATGGACGATTCTCATCAACTCCTCCCTATCTAGCCTTCTCTTGTTCCTCATGAGCTTCTACAACCTGCACGCGACTCTGCATCATGAGATCGCTAAAGTCTAGGCTCGATTCTTCTGGGCAGGCGATACAATAAACAGAAATACCATATGGTCAGCTGGCCGGACATATGCAAGCCTCGGGAGCAAGGGGGCCTCGGGATCATGTGCTCTAAGCGCATGAACATCGCCCTCTTATCCCGCTGGCTATGGCGTATCGCGCAAGGACAAGGTGGTCTCTGGTTAGACATCATCCGGAACAAATACCTACGTGGGCAACCCCTCGCCTTCTGTCAGAGATCTGGCAGCTCCCAGTTTTGGCAGTCGGTCATCCAACTGCTCCCGGTTCTTCGCATTGGGACCTCCATCTCGGTTGGGTCTAGGCCTGTGACTCTGTTCTGGTTCGACCGGTGCGTGGGAGACATCCCCTTCGCCGCGCGCTTCCCCGACCTCTTCTCCATTGATACGTCTCCAACGTATCTATAATTTTTGATTGCTCCATGCTATATTATCTACTGTTTTGGGCAATATTGGGCTTTATTATCCACTTTTATATTACTTTCGGGACTAACTTATTAACCGGAGGCCCAGCACAGATTTGTTGTTTTTTTGCCTATTTCAGTGTTTCAAAGAAAAGGAATATCAAACGGAGTCGAAACGGAACGAAATCAACTGGAGAAGTTATTTTTGGAAGGAAACCTACTGGATAGACTTGGACCCTACGTCAGAAGATGAAGGAGGAGCTCACGAGGGTAGGGGCGCGCCCACCCCCCTGGGGCGCGCCCCCTGCCTCGTGCCCCCCCCCCCCTTCGGTCCACCGACGTACCTCCTGCACCCATATATACCTACGTAACCTAAAACTTCCAGAACGAACAATATATCGGGAGTTCCACTGCCAGAAGCCTCCGTAGCCACCGAAAACCAATCTAGACCCGTTCCGGCAGGGTGCCGGAGGGGGCAATCCTTCTCCGGTGGCCATCTTCATCATCCCGGTGCTCTTCATGACGAGGAGGGAGTAGTTCTCCCTCGGGGCTGAGGGTATGTACCAGTAGCTATGTGTTTGATATATCTCTCTCTCGTGTTCTTGAGGTGATACGATATTGATGTATCGCGAGCTTTGCTATTATAGTTGGATCCTATGATGTTTTCTCCCCTCTCTACTCTCTTGTAATAAATTGAGTTTTCCCTTTGAAGTTATCTTATCGGATTGAGTCTTTAAAGATTTGAGAACACTTGATGTATGTCTTGCCGTGCCTATCTGTGGTGACAATGGGATATCACATGATTCACTTGATGTGTGTTTTGGTGACCAACTTGCGGGTTCCGCCCATGAACCTATGCATAGGGGTTGGCACACGTTTTCGTCGTGATTCTCCGGTACAAACTTTGGGGCACACTTTGAGGTTCTATGTGTTGGTTGAATAGATGAATCTGAGATTGTGTGATGCATATCGTATAATCATACCCACGGATACTTGAGGTGGCATTGGAGTATCTAGGTGACATTAGGGTTTTGGTGGATTTGTATCTTAATGTGTTATTCTAGTACGAACTCTAGGGCTGTTTGTGACACTTATAGGAATAGCCCAACGGATTGATTGGAAAGAATAACTTTGAGGGTGTTTCGTACCCTACCATAATCTCTTCGTTCGTTCTCCGCTATTAGTGACTTTGGAGTGACTCTTTGTTGCATGTTGAGGGATAGTTTTATGATCCAATTATGTTAGTATTGTTGAGAGGACTTACACTAGTGAAAGTATGGACCCTAGGCCTTGTTTCCTAGCATTGCAATACCGTTTACGCTCACTTTTATCACTTGTTACCTTGCTGTTTTTATAATTTCAGATTACAAATACCTTTATCTACTATCCACATACCACTTGTATCACCATCTCTTCGCCGAACTAGTGCACCTATACAATTTACCATTGTATTGGGTGTGTTGGGGACACAAGAGACTCTTTGTTATTTGGTTGCAGGGTTGCTTGAGAGAGACCATCTTCATCCTACACCTCCTATGGGTTGATAAACCTTAGGTCATCCACTTAAGGGAAATTTGCTACTGTCCTACAAACCTCTGCACTTGGAGGCCCAACAACGTCTACAAGAAGAAGGTTGTGTAGTAGACATCAAGCTCTTTTCTGGCGCCGTTGCCGGGGAGGTGAGTGCTTGAAGGTATATCTTTAGATCTTGCAATCGAGTCTTTTAGTTTCTTGTTTTATCACTAGTTTAGTTTATAAAATAAAATTACAAAAAAATGGAATTGAGTTTGTCTCATACGCTTCACCTTTTTAATATTTTTCGTAAGTATGATGAAAAGGAAAATCATGCTCAAGTGCTAGAAGAAGAAATCTATAAAATGTTTGGCACTAAATATTTGAATGATGAGCATGATTGCAATGTTTTTAGTATGAATTCCTTGAATATCCATGATGCTAATGATATGCAAAGCCACAAGCTTGGGGAAGCTATGTTTGATGAAGATGATATTTTTTGTCCCCCAAGCTTTGATGAGCAAATTTACTATGATGAAAGCATGCCTCCTATCTATGATGATTATTGTGATGACATGTATGCTTTAAAGAATAATAATAACAATGAACCTTGTCATCTTGATCTTAATTTTCAATCACATGATAGTTATTTTGTTGAGTTTGCTCCCACTATTATTCATGAGAAGAATTTTGCTTATGTGGAGAGTAGTAAATTTTCTATGCTTGTAGATCATGAAAATAATGCTTTAAGTGCTGGTTATATTGTTGAATTCATTCATGATGCTACTGAAAATTATTATGAGGTAGGAATATATGCTTGTAGGAATTGCAATAATATCAAGTTTCCTCTCTATGTGCTTAAAATTTTGAAGTTATGCTTGTTTTACCTTCCTATGCAAGTTGGTTCTTGTTCCCATAAGTTGCTTGCTCAAAAATTCCCTATGCATAGGAAGTATGTTAGACTTAAATGTGCTAGTCATATTCTTCATGATGCTCTCTTTATGTTACAATTCTTATCTTTTATGTGAGCATCATTGAAATCATCATGCCTAGCTAGGGGCGTTAAACGATAGCGCTTGTTGGGAGGCAACCCAATTTTATTTTTGTTCCTTGCTTTTTGTTCCTGTTTAGTAATAAATAATTCATCTAGACTCTGTTTAGATGTGGTTTTATGCTTTTAATTAGTGTTTGTGCCAAGTAGAACCTTTGGGAAGACTTGGGGAAAGTCTTGTTGGTCATGCTGTAAAAAACAGAAACTTTAGCGCTCACGAGAATTGCTACCATTTTTATTTGGAGAGTGATATTTAGTTAATTATTTTTTCCGATGATTAATAGATAAATTACACAGGTCCGGCAATTTATTTTAAAATTTTTGGGGTTCCATAAGTATACGTTTGATCCAGATTACTACAGACTGTTCTGTTTTTGACAGATTCTGTTTTTCATGTGTTGTTTACTTATTTTGATGAATCTATGGCTAGTAAAATAGTTTATAAACCATAGAGAATTTGGAATACAGTTGGTTTAACACCAATATAAATAAAGAATGAGTTCATTACAGTACCTTGAAGTGGTGATTTATTTTCTTATACTAACAGAGCTCACGAGTTTTCTACTTTAAGTTTTGTGTTGTGAAGTTTTCAAGTTTTGGGTAAAGATTCCCAAGGTAATATTCAAGGACAACCTAAAGCCTAAGCTTGGGGATGCCCCGGAAGGCATCCCCTCTTTCGTCTTCGTTCATCGGTAACTTTACTTGGAGCTATATTTTTATTCGCCACATGATATGTGTTTTGCTTGGAGCGTCAATTTATTTTGTTAGGATTTGCTTGATGTTATTTAGAACAATGTTTTGCATCTTTTATTTCAATAAACGTGGCATTGATAGCCTTTACTATGCCTATTTTAGAAGTCCACATGTTGCTGTTTGAAAACAGAAAGTTTACCGCTGTTGCAATAATTCCCTCGAAAATTCAGAATGTGATAAAATGTTGAAACCTTTTGAATATTAAGCTCTCATAAATTTACTACAGTGGGAATTTTATTTCATAATTTTTGGATCTAGTTAAGTATGGATGTTGCAGCATTCTTTACAGACTATCATGTTTAGGCAGATTGCTATTATGTTTGCATTGTTTGCATATGTTTGCTTCTTTAATGATTCTATTTGAGGATAGGACTATTAAATATGCAGAGGCATTTAGTATGCAATGTTGAATAATAATTTTTGTGATTTTCTACAGTAGAGGATGATAAGGTTTTGGCAATGGTTTATACTAACTTATCTCACGAGTCCTTGTTGAGTTTTGTGTGGATGAAGCTTTTGAGATTTAGGGAGACCTTGATATGAGAGGAATTAAGGAGACACAAAAGATCAAGCTTGGGGATGCCCAAGGCACCCCAAGATAATATTTCAAGAGGTCTCAAGCATCTAAGCTTGGGGATGCCCCGGTTGGCATCCCACCTTTCTTCTTCAACAATTATCGGTTAGTTTCGGTTGATCCTAAGTTTTTGCTTCTTCACATAATGTTTGCCATTCTTAGAATGTAATTTTATTTTGCTTTGCCTGCTGTTTGAATAGAATACCAAGATCTGAAATTATTAAATGTTAGAGAGTCTTCACATAGTTGCATAATTATTCGACTACTCATTGATCTTCACTTATATCTTTTGGAGTAGTTTGTCATTTGCTCTAGTGCTTCACTTATATCTTTTAGAGCACGGTGGTAGATTTATTTTATAGAAACTATTGATCTCTCATGCTTCACTTAGATTATTTTGAGAGTCTTAAATAGCATGGTAATTTTCTTAAAATACTAATATGCTAGGTATTCAAGATTAGTAAAATTTTCTTATGAGTGTTTTGAATACTTAAAGAAGTTTGATGCTTGATGATTGTTTTGAGATATGGAGGTAATAATATCAAAGTCGTGCTAGTTGAGTAGTTATGAAATTGAGAAATACTTGTGTTGAAGTTTGCAAGTCCCGTAGCATGCACGTATGGTAAACGTTATGTAACAAATTTGAAACGTGAGGTGTTATTTGATTGTCTTCCTTATGAGTGGCGGTCGGGGACAAGCGATCGTCTTTTCCTACCAATCTATCCCCCTAGGAGCATGCGCGTAGTGCCGAGGTTTTTGATGACTTGTAGATTTTTGCAATAAGTATATGAGTTCTTTATGACTAATGTTGAGTCCATGGATTATACGCACTCTCACCCTTCCATCATTGCTAGCCTCTACGGTACCGTGCATTGCCTTTTCTCACATCGAGAGTTGGTGCAAACTTCGCCGGTGCATCCAAACCCCGTGATATGATACGCTCTTTCACACATAAACCTCCTTATATCTTCCTCAAAACAGCCACCATACCTACATATTATGGCATTTCCATAGCCATTCCGAGATATATTGCCATGCAACTTTCCACCATCTAGTTTATCATGACACATTCATCATTGTCATATTGCTAGCATGATCATGTAGTTGACATAGTATTTGTGGCAAAGCCGCCGTTCATAATTCTTTCATACTTGTCACTCTTGATTCATTGCATATCCCGGTACACCGCCGGAGGCATGCATATAGAGTCATACTTTGTTCTAGTATTGAGTTGTAATCATTGAGTTGTAAATAAATAGAAGTGTGATGATCATCATTCAATAGAGCATTGTCCCAAAAAAAGAGAAAGGCCAAAAAAAGAAGGCCCAAAAAAAGAAAAAAAAGAAAAAGGGGCAATGTTACTATCCTTTTACCACACTTGTGCCTCAAAGTAGCACCATGATCTTCATAGTAGAGAGTCTCTCATGTTGTCACTTTCATATACTAGTGGGAATTTTCATTATAGAACTTGGCTTGTATATTCCAACAATGGGCCTCCTCAAGGGCCCTAGGTATTCGTGAGCAAGCAAGTTGGATGCACACCCACTTAGTTTCTTTTGTTGAGCTTTCATACATTTATAGCTCTAGTGCATCTGTTGCATGACAATCCCTACTCCTTGCATTAACATCAATCGGTGGGCATCAACATAGCCCATTGATTAGCCTCGTTGATGTGAGACTTTCTCCTTTTTGTCTTCTCCACATAACCCCCTCATTATTCTATTCCACCCATAGTGCTATATCCACGACTCACGCTCATGTATTGCGTGAAGGTTTATGAGTTTGAGATTACTAAAGTATGAAACAATTGCTTGGCTTGTCATCGGGGTTGTGCATGATGAGAGCATTCTTGTGTGACGAAAATGGAGCATGACTAAACTATATGATTTTGTAGGGATGAACTTTCTTTGGCCATGTTATTTTGAGAAGACATGATTGCTTAGTTAGTATGCTTGAAGTATTATTGTTTTTATGTCAATATTAAACTTTTATCTTGAATATTATGGATCTGAATATTCATGCCACAATTAAGAAGAATTACATTGAAATTATGCCAAGTAGCACTCCACATCAAAAATTCTGTTTTTATCATTTACCTACTCGAGGATGAGCAGGAATTAAGCTTGGGGATGCTTGATACGTCTCCAGCGTATCTATAATTTTTGATTGCTCCATGCTATATTATCTACTATTTTGGGCAATATTGGGCTTTATTATCCACTTTTATATTACTTTCGTGACTAACCTATTAATCGGAGGCCCAGCCCAGATTTGCTGTTTTTTTTGCCTATTTCAGTGTTTCGAAGAAAAGGAATATCAAACGGAGTCGAAACGGAACGAAATCAACTGGAGAAGTTATTTTTGGAAGGAAACCTACCGGATAGACTTGGACCCTACGTCAGAAGATGAAGGAGGAGCTCACGAGGGTAGGGGGCGCCCACCCCCCTGGGGCGCGCCCCCTGCCTCGTGGCCCCCCTTCGGTCCACCGACGTACCTCCTGCACCCATATATACCTACGTAACCTAAAACTTCCAGAACGAACAATAGATTGGGAGTTCCGCCGCCAGAAGCCTCCGTAGCCACCGAAAACCAATCTAGGCCCGTTCTGGCACCCTGCCGGAGGGGGCAATCCTTCTCCGGTGGCCATCTTCATCATCCCAGTGCTCTCCATGACGAGGAGGGAGTAGTTCTCCCTCAGGGCTAAGGGTATGTACCAGTAGCTATGTGTTTGATCTCTTTCTCTCTCTCTCTCTCTCTCGTGTTCTTGAGGTGATACGATCTTGATGTATCACGAGCTTTGCTATTATAGTTGGATCCTATGATGTTTTCTCCCCTCTCTACTCTCTTGTAATGAATTGAGTTTTCCCTTTGAAGTTATCTTATTGGATTGAGTCTTTAAAGATTTGAGAACACTTGATGTATGTCTTGCCGTGCGTATCTGTGGTGACAATGGGATATCACGTGATTCACTTGATGTATGTTTTGGTGACCAACTTGTGGGTTCCGCCCATGAACCTATGCATAGGGGTTGGCACACGTTTTCGTCGTGATTCTCCGGTACAAACTTTGGGGCACTCTTTGAGGTTCTATGTGTTGGTTGAATAGATGAATCTGAGATTGTGTGATGCATATCGTATAATCATACCCACGGATACTTGAGGTGACATTGGAGTATCTAGGTGACATTAGGGTTTTGGTTGATTTGTATCTTAAGGTGTTATTCTAGTACGAACTCTAGGGCTGTTTGTGACACTTATAGGAATAGCCCAACGGATTGATTGGAAAGAATAACTTTGAGGTGGTTTCGTACCCTACCATAATCTCTTTGTTCGTTCTCCGCTATTAGTGACTTTGGAGTGACTCTTTGTTGCATGTTGAGGGATAGTTTTATGATCCAATTATGTTAGTATTGTTGAGAGGACTTATACTAGTGAAAGTATGAACCCTAGGCCTTGTTTCCTAGCATTGCAATATCGTTTACGCTCACTTTTATCACTTGTTACCTTGCTGTTTTTATAATTTCAGATTACAAATACCTTTATCTACTATCCATATACCACTTGTATCACCATCTCTTCGCCGAACTAGTGCACCTATACAATTTACCATTGTATTGGGTGTGTTGGGGACACAAGAGACTCTTTGTTATTTGGTTGCAGGGTTGCTTGAGAGAGACCATCTTCATCCTACGCCTCCTACGGGTTGATAAACCTAGGTCATCCACTTGAGGGAAATTTGCTAGTGTCCTACAAACCTCTGCACTTGGAGGCCCAACAACGTCTACAAGAAGAATGTTGTGTTGTAGACATCATCCATCGCCGTTGATCCCTGGATCTCTGTCGAGAGGGCCCTTATTGAATTAGGGCGCCTCGCCTTCCGAAGGCCATTTGGGCCTCCAGATTCTGTCGCCTGGTATGAGTTGCTTGATTGTGTTGCTCTCCACGAGCCAATGGTGGCCGCTGGCTCGGATCTGGTTCGATGGCGCCTAAAGCCGACGGGCCAATTCTCCACCAAGTCCCTCTACCGGGCCATTGCCCCCTCCTCCGCGCCTTCCCCTTACGGCGGTTTGGTTCATCCGCCTTCCCCTGAAGATTCGGATCTTCATGTGGCAATGGATTCGCGGGCGGACCCCGTCTGGTGTGGAGGTCTGAAAGCGCAATGGCCCGGGTAGTGATCTATGTCTGCTCTGTGGTGTCCCTGAAGACTCGAATCACATATTCTTCTCTTGCGTGTCCACTCAATTTATTTGGAGCTGCTTTAGAGAGGTGGTTGGTGGCAATTGGTGCCACACCAATTTCCCTGACCTGTTCGCTGAATTCCAGGCCTCCCCCCCCCCCTCCCCACGCATTCTCGCCACATTAGGTGGTTGGAGATTGGGACCCTCGCTTGGACCCTCTGGACGATCCGGAATAGGCTTGTGATTCTGCGCATTCCGCTTTGACGTGCTACTGACGCCCTCTTCAAACTGTCTGGTTACTTGCAACTTTGGCGGCCGCTTAGCCTCCCCCAGGACCGTGACGCTATCTCCGCCTTCATTGCCGACCTCCGCTCGATGGTTGTCCGTTTGTCGCCGCCGCTTCCTAGACCACCTCCCAAGCTGGATTAGGGGCCAGGGGTGATCTCTGACCTTTTTTGTTTTTTTCTTTGGGCTTGTTGAGGTGTGCCCTCAGCAAAACCTCTTGTACTTCCTGTTGTGAGACTTGTGTGTGTGTGTGTGGTGTGTGAACCTTTCCGTGTACTGGTTGCTATGTGGCGGTTTGTGTTATCTATAAAGCGGGGCGAAAGCCTTTTTCGATAATCCGGGCCCCAGTGCGAAATCAAATTTAGGTCCTATATGTAAAAATATCAATTAAAATATTTTATATCAACTATTGTGATGATACAGTTTTTTCCTCAAAGAATTCACATTTTAATATTACAATAATAATTTACTTGCTGCTAAAAAGAAAATAATAGTAATGAAATAAATCAGAAAGAGAAAAAAATTGTACTTGTCTCCAAGAAACTAATTAGTGGGGAGAAAGGTTGGAGACCATGATATGGTAATGCATGGGGTTGGATTGCTCAACATGCAGTGAAAATGAGAAACACAAATACCGAGAGAGGCACGTGAGGTTGGCCTAGAGGGGTTTCCGATGTTCAGGTGAGTTTTTTTTTAGGGGTCGATGTTCGGGTGAGTAAAAGCGCTTTTTTGACAACTTCTCATTTAGCACTTAAAAGCACATTCTGAGGCCCCTGAAATTAGGAGGCCCTGTGCAACCGCTCAGGCTGCACATGACAAGATACGTGCCGGAGTCCAATGAGCAGAGATGCCTCCCCGTGTTCCTATTGGTGCGCTGCTCATGCTCAAGGTACTAACTGGATCCGGATCCTTTAACATTAGGAGGAAAGTCAGGTATGCTACAGTACCCTGACATCCTTTCGTTGGTTTTTCATGGTTTGCAATATAACATCACGATTTATAAACAGTAATTGCTCGTGAACATTAATGAATCCGCAGTGATTTACGAAAGTGCAATGTCTCTGCCTTTCCTTCTCCGTTTTATACAGAGAGGACACTTTATCTCCCTGACTTGCCTCCTGCATGTTAGAGGATCTACTTTCGTACTAACTGAGTGTGGTTATTAACCGAGCTTGATTTAGAGGTTGTTTGGTTTGTGACTAACTTTGCCAAAGGTTGCCACACCTAAGGTTAGACAAGTTTGACCAACTTAGATGAGTGTTTGGTTCAAGTCACACTTTAGGCAAGCCACAATAAGTTCTCATATGACATACACACAAAAAGTGTGGCAAAATTCCCTTAAGCTTGCCACCTTTTGACTCTCATTTTGTTGAACTAACCTTAGACAAACTTGAAAAAATATATGATGAAGTGTGACAATGCTATGCCTAGAACCAAATAGCCCCTTACTACTCACAAATGGATAGAAATCGGGATGGGGGCCCTTGCCCCCGCCTCGCCTCACCCCGTCCCCTCCTCGGGCTTTGTTACACCTACATAATACTACCTATGTCCCGGTATATTAGTCTGCCAGACCGAAATGCACTGGCTGACGCGTCAATTAAGAGAACGTTTCCGCATGTAGCCTCGCTCCTAGTGCTCGCATGCAGCCTGCCCCCTCGCGCGAATTCAATTCTGCCAATACGAGAACGTAGCACCAACTGACACTGGCGTGAAATCAAGAAATAAGGATGACAGTGAACCTCCAGCCTCCTTAGCCGTTTGGATTCCCGGCCGTTGGATCTGGTTGCTTGATCGGATCTGGGCCGTCGGATCAAGCACTGGGATGACCTACGCCGTCGGATCAACCTGTAGGCACTGTTGCAATGAACAGTCCCCCCCCCCCCCCCCCCGCTGTAAAGATCTCGTGCCACCGCTGATATTACAGTGCCCCCGCTAGGGTATTTTCGTAATTTCATGTCTTAGGTCAACACGTGCCCATCTCACATTCGCCGCCTCCTCCCCAATCGATCTCTCTCTCCCGCACATGTCTCCCTCGTCCGCCGCCGCCGCACGCCATCCTTCCCCGCCCTCTCACCTCCTTCCACTCCCTCCTCTCACCTCCTCCTTCCACTCCAACCTCCACTAAGCCGCTGCCATGGCGACTGAGCTGCCATTCGTCCCTCTCCCTCCTCGCGCCCGGAACGCTAGCTCATGGACATGCCGACCATACGTGCCGCAGGCAGGGCAAGAACTGCATGAAGAAGGAGGGAGGAATATGGGATTCAACACACATCGATTAGCTCTGCGGCTGAGACTATATGCAGGTTACAGAGATGATCGTGTGCCACTACCAGGCAGGATCGTGGGCAGACTGCGTGCCCACTACTCACGTACATGCGCTAACTAGATTACAGTGCACGTATACAGGGCTACTCTATGGGCTACACTACGGATACTCTAACACCCCCCGCAGTCGTGACGTCGGCTGGAGCGACGCAAAGACTGGCCCAGAACTGGAGGAAAACGTCTGTGGGCAGGCCCTTGGTCATCACATCAGCGAGCTGTTGCTTCGTGGGAATGTGGAGTACGCGGAACTCGCCCATCGCCACGCGTTCTCGCACGAAATGGATGTCCAACTCAACATGCTTCATGCGCCGGTGATGCACTGGGTCGGCGAAGAGGTAGCAAGCCGAGACATTGTCGCAGAAGACAACGGTTGCAGAGCGGGCCGGCAGGAGCAGCTCACCGAGCAGCTGGCGCAGCCAGATGCACTCGGCGACAGCATTCGCGACGCCACGGTATTCTGCTTCAGCGCTCGAGCGAGACACCGTGGCCTGCCGCTTGGAGGACCAAGAGACGAGGGCGTCGCCGAGGTAGATGCAGAAGCCGGACGTGGAGCGACGGGTGTCAGGGCAGCCGGCCCAGTCGGCGTCGGTGTAGGCGTGCAAGTCCAGCGGCGACGAGGGACGCAGGTGGAGGCCATGCGAGGGCGCGCCGCGCACATAGCGCAGCACTCGCTTGATGAGAGCATGATGGCACTCCCGTGGATCATGCATGTGGAGGCAGATCTGCTGCACCGTGTACGCCAGCTCGGGACGAGTGATGGTGAGGTACTGGAGCGCGCCGGCGAGGCTGCCGTATGCCGAAGCGTCGGTGATGCGCGGTCCGTCGGCTTGGGGAAGCTTGCCCTTGGTGTCGATCGGCATCGGCGAAGGCTTGCAGGTCTCCATGCCCACGCGGACGAGAATATGCTCGGCGTACTGCTGTTGGCAGAGGAAGAAGCCCGCCGCGGTGCGCGTGACCTGGATGCCGAGGAAGAAGCGCAGGGCGCCCATGTCCTTCATTGCGAACGCGCCGGTGAGCCGGAGAACAATGCGGTGCAGCAGGGCCGGCGTGGAGGTGGCGAGGACGATATCATCGACGTAGAGGAGGAGGAAGGCTGCATCGGCGCCGCTGGTGTAGACGAACAGGGACTAGTCCGAACGAGTTGCCGTGAAGCCGATCGTTGTCAAGAACCCGGCAAAGGTTTGAAACCAGGCACGGGGAGCTTGTTTAAGCCCATACAGCGACTTGTTGAGGCGGCATACGTGGTGCAGCTGGTGCTCGTCGACGAAGCCGGCAGGTTGGAGACAGTACACTTCCTCCGCGAGCGTCCCGTGGAGGAACGCATTCTTGACGTCCAACTGATGGACTGGCCACTGACGCGAAGCAGCAATGGTGAGGACGGCGCGGACTGTGGCCGGCTTGACCACCGGCGAGAACGTTTCACCGTAGTCGACGCCGGCGCGCTGGCGGAACCCGCGGATGACCCACCGCGCTTTGTAGCGCTTGAGGGAGCCGTCGGGCCGGAATTTGTGCTTGAAGACCCATTTGTCGGTGATGAGGTTGGCACCGGACGGACGGGGAACCAGTTCCCAAGTGTTGTTGGCAATGAGCGCAGCGAATTCCTCACGCATGGCAGCCAGCCAGTGCGGATCCCGCACGGCGACGCGGACCGAGCTCGGCAAGGGAGAGATGCCAGAGGTGGACGAAGCAGTCGCGGTGTCGTAGTACTTGGGATTGGGGCGGAAGATACCGGTCTGGGCGCGAGTGACCATCGAATGCACAGGAGCTGGCGCAGGTGGCGGGACGGCAGAATTTGAATCAGCGGAGGGCGCGGGAGACGACGAGCAGGCACCATCAGATGAAGAATGAACGGTGCAGCTTGAACTGGTCGAATGCGCGCGCGAAGCAGCGAAGCGGGAGTCGTTCACCACAGATCCAACGGCTGATGTTGAACGCGCGGGCGACGCGCACAAGGGGGACGGACAGTGACCGTCCGTTGGCGATCCAACGCTCCCACTTGAACGATCGCGCGGCGCGAGCGATGCAGCGGGCGGACCAGCGAGCTGCAAGACAGGAGGTGCGCCGAGCGGCGGAGCGGGGGGCGCGACGGGGACGGTGTGTGCAAAGGGGAAGATGTCCTCATGAAAGTAAACGTGTCGTGAAGTAAGAACGCGACGGGTGACATGATCAAAGCAACGGTAGCCGCGATGATCGGCAGGATAGCGAAGAAAAACGCTGGCGACCAAGCGAGAATCGAGTTTGTGACGAGCCGTGGAGGCAGTGTTGCGGTAACAGAGGCAACCAAACACGCGGAGTGAGCTATAGTCAGGCGCTACGCCGAGGAGGAGCTCATGGGGAGTGCGCGGCGAGCTGCTATGGCAAGGTCGTCGGTTTAGCAGGAAAGTGGCGGTGCACAACGCTTCGGCCCAAAAACGCGACGGCATGGAGGTGTGGAAGAGGAGGGCACGCACACTATCATTGAGAGTGCGCAAGGTGCGCTTTGCCTTGCCATTCTGTTGGCTAGTATAGGGGCACGACAGCCTGAGTACCGTGCCGTGCAGGGCGAGCAGTTCACGCAAGGCATGACGGTCGAACTCGCGCCCATTGTTAGTTTGGACAGAAATCACGAGCAGCTGAAACTGGGTGCGAGCATAGGCATAGAAATCACGTAAGATGGGATGTACATCAGACTTGTGTTTAAGCGGGAAGCTCCAAACGTAGTGTGTGTAATCATCTAGTATGACCAAATAAAACTGGTACCCAGAAACACTGCTAACAGGCGAAGTCCACACATCAAGGTGAAGTAGCTGAAAGGGAAAGTAAGTACAACAGCTAGAAGTTGAGAAAGGGAGACTCACATGCTTGCCAACACGGCAGCCATGACAAGGGTGCGGTTTTTGTTTACTGAAGCTAAAAGAAGACTAACGAGCGACAATCTGAAGTTGTGCAGAACCAGGGTGCCCGAGCCGCTGGTGGAGAAGAGTTTGAAGTGTACCAGGCGAGTTGGTCATGTGAGAAGCAGCGCCGGAGTCCATGTACCACTCCGAGGCAGTGCCTGAGGACGACAGGCCGGCGGTGGCGCTGTGAAGCGCGGCTTGCAGCGAGGCCATGTCCAGAGGCTGCGACGGAGGTGCGGTGCCAGGAGGAGCGACGTTGTAGGCGGGCGGAGGCCCGTACGCGCCGTAGGCGGGCGGTGCAGGGGCGTAGCCGTACGGACCAGGCACGGGAGGAGACGGCGCAGCGTACATCACCTACTTGGGAGGCGTGCCAGGGCGCGGGCCGAGGACGCCAGAGCCTGGCGCGCGCCAGGGCATGGGCCATGCCTGGACGAGGCCGGTCCAGGAGTTGGTGCCGGGCGCCGGCGCCGGGAGCCCCGGAGCGCGAGGAGGCGACTGCTGTGGCACACCACCACCGCCCTGTCCGTTGCCACGGCCACGGCGACGGCCGCGCCCACCGCGGCCACGCCCTGCGTTGACGTCAGGGGCTGCTGCTGGTGGTGGAAACGGTGTGGCGCCCCCGCGTCCGGCGACTAGCGCGTGTGCACTCTGGATGCGAGCAGTCTGATCGGCCCGATGCTCCTCGAGCAGCAGAAAGGAAAGGGTCTGAAGAAACGAAGGGAGCGGACTGCAAGGTGATGTGAGGGATCGCACCATGGTACTGGTGGCCGAGGCCACGCAGGAGGTGAAAGACCTGCTGCGTCTCGCCCACTGGCTGGCCAAGGTCCCGCAGCTGGTCCGCATACATCTTCAGCTTGGTGCAGTACTGCATGATGTTCATGTCGCCTTGCACCAGGGCGTGGTACTCGGCGTCGACGTAGACCGCACGGGCAAGTTGGTTGTCCTTGAAGATGCCGTCGATCGCCGTCCACACGGTGAGCGCCGTGTCCTCGTGCTGCATCACGACGTCCAGGAGATCAGGAGAGACGGTGGTGTTGAGCCAGTGGGCGACGGCGTGGTCGGCCATCAGCCACTAAGGATCATCCAGGCGTGGAACCGCCGCGGCATCGACGTGGTCGCGGAGCCCAAACATGCCGATCGCCGTGTCGAGTGGCGTCGCCACTGGGCATAGTTGCCAGCGAGCAGGTCGAGGGTGACTGGACATGGCGGCGGATGTCGATCGTCTGGAGGACGGTGGAAGAAAGCGGGGACACGCCGAGCGGGGCGGGCGCAGACGCGGCAGGCGCAGCAGGCAGGATGGCCGGTGGAGGTGATGCGGTGCCCAGAGGGGCGCCGGGAGTGTCAGCAGGGGGGGGAGGGAGGCGGGCTGGAGGTGCCCATGGCAGCGGAAGCAGGATTGGCGACCGGAGCAAAAGGGTTGTGCCGGTCGTCGGTATCTGATACCATGAAGGAGGGAGGAATATGGGATTCAACACACACATCGATTAGCTCTGCGGCTGAGACTATATGCAGGTTACAGAGATGATCGTGTGCCACTACCAGGCAGGATCGTGGGTAGACTGCGTGCCCACTACTCACGTACATGCACTGACTAGATTACAGTGCGCGTATACAGGCTACTCTACGGGCTACACTACGTATACTCTAACACTGCAGCACCCCAACACGTCGACAAGGGAGGTATGAATCTGATCCGGATCCCCTTCTTGTGTTGGTTTTCTACATCTCGATCTGCTGCTGGGAGAGGAGGGAGGGAGATCCCGGCGGGTTTCATGATCGAGTGCCTGATCTGTCCGTTCTTGCAGGTTGGCGAAGATTGGACGGGGATGGACGAGCTAGACATGGATGGCGTCAACGTGGCCAAGCCCGAGTTCGCGTACCCTACTGTACGCGGAGCACACCTTCGAGCCCCATGCCTGGGTTATTATCCTATTTAACTTGCCACTTCTTGGATTATTAATTAGAGGGACAAGATCAATGAAGTTTGTAGTATACTTTGATTTTGTTTTACTGCTCGAGAAAGAACGAGCTTTTTCTTATAGGGGCGTTCACCTGGACCGAACAGAGTCTTCTTTTTTGCATCTTGAAGTACACATATCGTTTGATTTGATAGAATATCAGTCTAATTTGTTGAGATTCTGAGTCTATAATCTATAGACGGTTGGAATTACGATCAGTTAATCGCTTCCCTCAGTTTTGTACATTATTCTCACATAGAAAATACTGTTTGTTCCTCTCTTTTTTCAAGTTCACACATTGTTGCAGATTGTTGCTGGTAGCTTCACTAGCCGAACAAAGTCGCTGACATATTTGAGTTCTAGGTCACCGACTCAATTTATAGTTATTTGATCGCTAATTTCTTGCTCTAGTTGTCTTTTTATGTGCTTAGTTTTCTTTTTATGTGCTTAGTTATCTTTTTGGTTGTTCCAGTGTGTTTGGGGTGTTGCATATGATGAAATCATTCACTACTGGTTTCGATTTTGATGTTTTATCTCCTAGAATCTCAGAAGTGCATTTAGTTGGAAACATGCTGGTAGCATTGAGTTAGTTTGCTGCTTGGATATCATACCATACTATCTCTAATATTCATGTGTATGATTTATCCAGGGTCGTATTCTAAATAATAGTGCAAGGTACTTTGAGTAAATGGTCTGCAAATCAGTGCATCTGGAGTGCTAGGATGTGTGGGGACAAAAAGGTATGGCAACGAGCTCAGAATCTGTCATGGTTGCCTTGTTTGGATAATTCATATGTACTTGTTCCCTCTAATTTGTTGTTAAGTTCTGAATCATGGATCAGTTCAAACTAGCATCAGTACTCATTCATGTCTAGACCTTAGCTGTCATTTGTGCATTTCCTACAATAAAGTCATGTAGATAGGTGCTGGATGATGTAAGTCTCACATCTTGTGGCATATTTGTTATGCTAGATCACATAATGGCGTCATCATTGAACTATTTGATTTGTCAGTTTCTTCTTTTGTTCTTACAGAACTACTTTTGAAAATTTTCACAGATGCCATTGCATAGGCCCGTTGGCAGAGAAATCAAAGGTTGGGAATACCACGGTATCATCCTATTTTCCTATTTGATCATTGTTATTGCACCTATTACAATGCAGATGTTTTACATTGTATTGCATATATTAGAAGGTGTAGTCTATACCTTTTTGCTTGAGTATTATGAACATGCGTGTAATCTCTGAAGTTTACCTATGTATTGCCCTCCAATAATTTTTTTAACTCAATGGAAGTGTTTGTTCTCGGTGATGCCTACCCTTGGTGGGATATTATTCTCATGTAAACATATAATATTTGTGGTTATGCACACCTTCATAGGAAGGCTCTCATATCCCCATTTGTGGTTTCAGCTTTACCAGGCGTTGTCGGCAATGATTGATGAGATAATTGGTTTAGCTGCTTTCGGAAGAGGCGACGGGAATCATAAAAACCACGATGGCTATGGAGATTCAACATATAGAAAGATGGAAGAGGTTCCCACTCTCTCTCTCTCTCTCTCTCTCTCTCTCTCTCCCTTCCACTTTCTTTTGATTTAATCCCCAGTCTTATTTATCTATGCCAACATGGTGTGCGGCTGCAAGGAAATATTACTCTCTGCAATATTAGTGCTCCATTGCCTACTCAACAGTGTCCTTTTTTTCTTCTGAAATTTAGCTGCAGTCTTGGATCACTTACCTGTACAGTACGTTACATCTCACGGTTATCTGACTTGCTTATGCAATATATCTCATCATTCAAATATATGTTTAATTTGTGGAGAAATATATTTGTTGCTATGTTGTTTGAGATTTACATCCTCTGTTCCATGAGTCAAGAGGATATTTTTAGAGGTTTCCGTGTTACTCATATAGGTTTGGTAGTTATATTTTGGTTAGAACCTTGCTGCTCCTAACCACTAGTTATGTGTTTTTGGGACAAGGTGCTTTGTACATTATGATTGGTTATGTATGTGTCATGGATTAAATGTATTTATGCTTCTGCACAATTTTCAGTCTATAATTCGTTTTCCTGCCAACAAGCATCACAAGTAATATCAAGAGCGAGCAGTTGCAGATGAGAGGGAGACGAGCGTGGGTGGAGGTCAGGCCTTGTCAAGGGAGACGTGGGTACTTCTGTTAGTTGAGAAGACATTACAGTTGCGCTACAGTCAGGAATAAATGTTATTCTTCCTTCGATATATTGCAACAAATTCAGTTTATGCGTCCTCCAATTATTTCTTCTGTTTTTTGGCCTTGTGCTTTTAGCAGTACATGGTCCAGTAGTAATCGGGGACTCAGGGGAAGGGCAGTTCTATCTTCTATGTGAGGTTGACTACTTTTGATTCGCATGTCCTCCTGAATCAACTATGTATGAAAGCAGAGGCCCTCCAAATTAGATGATAGTGTTTAGAATTAATGATTTATCCCATGTGAATTGACCTTTTCTCTATTCTTTCATCCTTTTTGTTTAGAGTTAATGATTTATCCAGTGCTGCCCATTGCATGCTCACCAGACTTTTAAAAAGCTTCATCTTAGTTTGCTAAATGTTCTTTCCTACTGAACTAGCTTCAGAACGATTGGTTGGTTTATTAGACATTTGATTTTTTGTGCATTTCACGTTTGCTACTAACAAATATTCAAAAAAAAATAGTGTTCCTATTAACTAATTTTGGATCGTATTTGTTGGAGATCCTCTATTCTTGTTCTCTGTGCGCCGGATCTGTTGCTGCGGCCCTCGATCTGTATGTGTTTTTTCCCTGACCTTCCCAGTCGTGGTTGCCTGGAGCTCATCCTTGATTTGCTCCTTTTCCCTTGCAGGTTCGTCCACTGCGGGTGCTCGTGCTTCTGGTCGATTCGTCCTGCTACGTCGGTCATCGTTCTGCGGGTCGATCCCTTTTCTTCTTATCTTCTCAGTTCTCCAACCATTTGCTTGCTTGCGCTCTTGCTGGTAGAGGCCTGGCATCAAAGAGTATATTACTGTTTGCTTGTATTTTTGTTCTTGCTCAGCTGGGTCGACTATGAGATGGAATCATGGTTTTTTGTCACTTCTATGGATTCTGGTGGGGCCTATTTTTCTTTTTGTGTGTTTCTTCTATGCCTTACAAGTGAGCTGTTGATTTGCTTGTTGGCGCTGCTCACATCATGTGGGGGAGATTTTTAGGTCTAGCTGGTTTCAAAGAAGCGGTCCTTCTTTGTCTTTGTTGTTTTCCTTGTACTTTGCTGTCAAAGTGATACTTTCATATAGCTACATTTCAAAGAGTACATCTTCTTGTGTGTAGCATATTCTTTTTAAGGCCTTGCCTTGGACGTTCTGGATCCTGTTTTTTGTTTCGCGAATCTGCTATGGGCCATTGATGTTCTTCTACCACTCATACGTATATTATTTGACCATTTGCTTTGCTAAGATTCAAGTATGACTTGATTTAGATTTATTTTCTTCAAACTTGCACCAATCAATATTTATTGCTCTTTGCGTTGTTGAATCAACATTTCATTGTATGCCGGATAGGCATCCTTTAACTAAATTCATCTTTGTTTGATGTAGTTCTTTGTGATTTGAAAGCAACTGATGACTCAATATCAATCAGTGCACGGAGGGAACTCTTCTCCACCATGCTGATGACAGGAAGGGGGAAAATCCAGTCCGTGGTGCCACCAATGAACAAGGTAAACATGAGCTGTCGTTCGCTTATAAATTCCGTAATTCAGTAGTACCGATCTAGGGTTCATGTGAGTGAATCTTACTGTTCTTCGGACCGTGTATAAAAATGCTGCTCTGTTATCAGTTGTAGCTGCAGTTCTATCGTTGTGAGTCTCTCTCATGGTCCAATAGAATGCCCTTTTCAGAGAAAATACTCCAGATCTATTTACTATGATTTAGTTCTGGTATTGATTTTTATTTAGTATGAATACTCACATAATGAATCTATTAAATGATCTAAATACCACCTATTCACAGAGTACTTGTGCCGCTGTTTTTTTTACTTATCGCGCCATTCTTTACGTTTGTATTGCAACAAAGTAAATTTTGTAGGCTCAGAGAAATCTTCTGGATTGTTTAGACCACATATTTGTTTTCTTTCTCAACAGTCATGATGCACAACGTAGTAATTTTGATTTTTCATTTGGATGTTATATACTCTTTACAAGATCTACAAGTTGCACACAATTCATATTTGATGTTTAGTCTTGCTAATTCTCGAAACATTCCCATGTTTGTTCTCCTACAGAGCTTTTGATACCTTATCTATACTCATGCTTAAAAGATACTCCCTCCGTAACTAAATATTAGAAGTTTTTGTAGTTCAATTTGAACAACAAAAATGTCTTAATATTTAGTTATAGGGTAGTACTTGTCTTGGTTGATTGCTTTATGAAGAAAGTAGACCATTTTAGATCGAAGATATGGATTTATGATAGTTTTGAGACAGAGAGGAAGAAATAACAAGTTTGGGAAATGATGAAACTTCCAAAAAATTTGACAATTTGATTCAGCATGTGGTTAGGTCATGCTCTCAGGAGATAAATGTTCTTCTGTAATTTTAGTTTCAAGTACTTTTGATTGATAATAAGAAGGATATGTGTTTATTGATTGTTTTATACTACTATTATTTAGGTGATGCAAATCAATATCTTGCTTTGTCTATGCTATGAAGTGGCCTAAGCGCTAGACCACAGGGAACCAGGAACGGTTACTTTCCTGGTGACCTTATTATTCGGTATGGTGCTTGCAAATTGATCTTTTGTTGTGTTTATTCACTGAAGCTTGTACTGTCAAACAGAGTTGCTATTGTATTGATGCCTTGGAATGTTGTTAAATCAAGTAATGCAGCTGAATTTGTCTACTACATGTTAATCTTGCTCTTTGATACTTGCTCACAAATTGTTTACTTGATGCTTGATGGCAACTGCTATTCTTACAAGACTATCAATCTGAGATATTATCATAACTCAGAAAAATGAGATGTGCACATATGTTTGTATTTTGATTTACTAATGGTTTCCTTCATGTGAATGTTTTATTGCATTATCCGATTTCTAATCTGCAGTAAATGTGACACAAGTTTATCATTTCTCATTGTATGGAGTGAACCGAGGCAGCAACTAGCTGGACGTGGAAGTGTTGTTCCTGAAGGTACTGAAATTGGAGCGGACTTCTCAGGCTCAATTATCATTTTTGTACCAAGTAGTTGCATGCATAACGAAGCTAGATGTTTGAACTATGAATCTGTTTTGCAGGAGAAGCATGAGGTTGTGCTTGAGAAGATCTCCAGGCTGGAGGAGATGGCTTCTCTATTCATTTATTTTCTCCCTGAAGGTAAGTACAGTGTGCAATGCACTCTATCTTTTGGAGGATAACAAAAAACCAACTTCGGTACTCTCTTAAGACAACCATGTGTATTATACACGGATGTCCGCTAAGTATTTTGGGAAGGGAATGAACAACTCTTTCAGAATAACAAACAAGTGCTACAATATAAGGAATAAGTACATACATCTTATATTTTTTCACCTTGAAGAGCACATTACATTTGTTACGAGTTGAAACAATTTGTGTAGTTTATATTGAAAAGGCATCATGAAGGTGATGTAGATGTTTTTTTAAATAATCTGATATCTTTTGTTTTAAATCACATAGCACAAAGGTATTCTGCTAGCTATATAAAAATAGTAATATTAGAACTAGACGTATATTCTTTTTAGCTATGCCCTCCGTCCCAAAATAAGTGTCTCGACTTTGTACTAAAGTTGAGACACTTATTTTGGGATGGAGGAAGTGCATTATTATAGTAGTTGTAAATACTAAATAGAAAACTTTCAAGTCTTCCATTTTTTTCCAAACTGTTCATCGTATGAGACATAACAAAAAGCATTTGATCCATTGATGTGCAATACCAGACTCTATACTAACTTATATTTTTGGTCAACATAATTAAACCTGTCAATAATCAATCTACTCTGTAAAAACGAAGGCTTGCAACTATTATATGACAACAATGTTGTTTTTGGTACCTTCTCCTTCAGTTATGTGCAATTTGCGTTTGATTCCAATTTGCTGGTTTACAAATCTTATATATTTGTATCTTTGTCAAATGAAGTATGAGCTGCTATGTAACATTAAAGAACTCTGTTTATCCAGTCCTTTGTTGTGATGTATTTGCTAGCATGGGATGTCGGATTCAGAGCAACAAGGCGACTAAAGGATGGGGTTATCGCAAGGAGGCACACACATAGATGATCGGTGAGGTCGCTAGAGCTTATGAGGTGGAGTGAGGAACAAGAGCGGAACGGATTCTGTCGCCACGATGTTGAATGGGATGTGCACCACTGTTTTTGTGCCTATATTAAAGTATATTTGTGTGATGAGCAGCTATAGCTTGTGTTCGCAAATTTGTTCCTTTTTGGCTTTAACCATTTTTTGTGAAGAGAATATTTTGTAAACCAGTGCAAACTTTACCTGAATTACCATCCATTTGGCAAAATGTTAAAGCAGATTAGATCATCCCTCGCAATAAGCATTGGAGTGAAGTTTCAACCCATTGATTCTATATGTCCTCTCCAGTACCTTTCGTGCTAAGGGGCAGTGTTTGTGTGCACTCCGAATACTAATGCTAGATGTTCTCTTCAAAAGCAAAATTAAAATGATTATATTTTAACATTTGACCTTCAAATGGTTTGCATGCTCATTGGAAATAGTAACGTACTTTGAGTTATATCTGAATTAATGCAATTGTTGTTGCGTAGAGACGCACTTATTAGTATACCAAATAGCTATGACCTTATAGTTTTACCGTCTCTGCTGTCATTGTGTTTGGATTTTCCTTTCTTATTATGTTTCTACTTTTAGTACTTGCTCTGTCATGTTCATGCTCTTAGTACTGAACTTAATGTCAATATAAGCTTTTATGTTCTCATAACGCACTGGACTCGATGCGGCTTTATAATCTCACGACTATATTGAACTTGATGATGTCTTGCTTTTGGTATAACTGAATTTTTTTTCTTTTTCTTGAACCAGAGAATTCATTGTCCTGTTGAATACGTGCGCTAAACAATGTTTCCTACTTACTTGATTATTATATGCTTGACCCAAACGTTGGGACCGGCACCCTCGCGCCAAGGCGCGGTACCGATCTAGTTAGGGCATTAGAGCAACTCCAATGGGGCGATCCATTTCGTCCGTGGCCGTTCGCTTGGGTCGGTGCGGACACAAAAGACGGCCCAATGCGCCGACCCAAACGGACGCGCGCCCGTTTTTTGTCCGCGGGCAACCCATTCCCGGACCATTTTTAGCCGGATTCGCGTCCGCGCGGACACGCGACGGACGCGCACGCCCTCGCCTACTCCTGTCCCCGGGCCCGCTGGTCTATGGCACATTGACCTCCCGTCTCACCCTGCGGCCAACAAGAAACCCTCCCGCCTCCTCCGTCGCCGACGCCGCCGCCCATTTTTTTCCGGCGACTCTTCCAGCTGCCACCGCCTCCACATCCGCCCAGCAACGCCGCCCCTCCCCCCCCCCCCCCCCCCCGTCGCCCTCCGCATCGTTTTGCCGCCGGGCAGCAAACTGCTTCCCACCGCAGCTTCCCCCACCGCACAGCCACCCGCGACCAAGAAGCCGCCTCGCCGCCCCTGCCACATTCGACCGACACGCTCGTCGGACGCCGTCACACTCGTCGGACGCCGGCAGGGCAGCTAGCTGGTCTGTGGGCGCCGCGACTCCTCTTGTCGGCCTTCTCCTTTGTCGACGCCCACAAATTGTTCGACAGTTTGCCAGGTACGAAATGGACTCCGCCGACGAGTTCTTTTTGCACAATTTCCTTTGCGACTCCGACGATTCGTCGTCCGACGACGAGGAGCAGATATTGGCTGCTGTGTTGGTCCATCACCATCTCAACAGCCAGCGGCCGTTGTTCCGTGGCTCCATTCCAGGCCATCTTCTGGCGTTGAATCGCAACCGAGAAAGCGGGCATTTCCTTCTCTGGAAGGACTACTTTGATACAAGAAACACGTTGTTCAAACATCACAAATTCCGTCGCCGGTTCCGTATGAGTAGGCATGTTTTCAACCGTATTAGAGAAGGAGTGATCGGCTATGATGACTACTTCAGGTGCAAAGAGGATGCTGTCGGCAAGATTGGTTTCTCCTCTTATCAGAAATGCACTGCCGCCATCCGAATGCTTGCAAACGGAGTGCCCGGTGATCTTATTGACGAGTATGTCCGTATGAGCGAGTCTACATGCCTAGAGTCCCTGTATAAGTCCTGCAAGGTTGTTATTACTGTGTTTGGCCCTGAGTACTTGAGAGAGCCGACAGTTGAAGATACGGCCCGTTTGTTGGCGATGAATGCCAGCAGGGGCTTCCCGGGGATGCTTGGCAGCATAGACTGCATGCACTGGGAGTGGAAGAACTGCCCTCTGCTTGGCAAGGGCAATATAAGGGACATGTCAGGGCTTGCACTGTCATACTAGAGGTCGTGGCGTCTCAAGGTCTCTGGATCTGGCACTCTTTCTTTGGCATGGCTGGATCACACAATGATATTAACGTGCTTCAGCGCTCGTCGGTGTTTGCTAGGCTTGCCGAAGGCAACAACCCACCGGTGAACTTTACTATCAACGGCCACAACTACGACAAAGGGTACTATCTGGGTGACGGTATCTATCCTCGGTGGACCACTATTGTCAAGACAATACCCAACCCTGTCGGAGAGAAAATGAGAAGATTTGCCCAAGAGCAAGAAAGTGCTAGAAAGGATGTCGAGCGTGCCTTTGGTGTTTTGCAATCTCGATGGGGCATCGTTCGGTATCCTGCTAATACTTGGAGCATGCAGAAACTGTGGGAGGTGATGACTGCGTGTGTGATCATGCACAATATGATAGTAGAAGACGAGCGCCCGGAATGTCTGTACGATCAAGGCTTTCAGTTTCAGGGTGAGAATATTGTGTCTGAGCATGGAGTAGCGGCAACAATTGAGCAGTTCACTCAATTTCAAGACATGCGTGATTGGAAAACTCACGTGCAACTGCAAAATGATTTGGTTGAGCATATGTGGGCTCATGTTGGCAACCAATAGATGTATCTTCTTTTATTCGTTTGCAAAACTATGTGAAACATTTTTATTTGTATTTGGCCTGTAAAACTATACTATTTATTTGGGCTGCCAGACTTAAACATTTTCATTTGATAAAATATGTTGAATGCAAATCAATATACAATTGGGCGGCCAGCCGGTCACGTCGGCATATATGGGTCGACGCGTTGGGCGCACTGTCGACTCAAATGCAAAACTGGACGGACGCTGGGCAGGCGGCCGACCTAAACGAACAAAAAGCGGACAAATGCGCCGCCCGTTTGAGTCGGCCCGTCGGAGTTGCTCTTAGTTACAACCGGCCCTGTAAGAGCAACTCCAATAGGCGGACCCATTTTGTCCGCACATGTCCATTTGGGTCCGCGCGGCCAAAAAACACTGCCCAACGCGCTGACACATTTCTATTTTCTGTCCGCATTGTGTCTGCGCGGACCCATTTCAAGCGCAAATTTGGGTTGCATTTGGGTCCGAGGCGGGCACAAAGCAGGCGCTCTTTGCGTTCTCCTCGGCCACTGCATGCGAGACTGGCCCACCTAGCACAAACTCACCACCTCCCACCTCTCTCTCCTCTTTTTTCTCTGCCCAGCCCACGAGCCCCCGCGTTGACGAGCACCCGCGTCCCGGCCGGTATCTCGCAAGCAGTGGACCGTGCATGGCTCGGTGGTCAAAGAGGACATGCACCAGGACCAGCTTCGTCCTCGTCCTCGCCCCGCGCCATGCCCCGCTCGCGTCGCGCGACCTGCAGCGCGCGCGAGACGCGACGACCTGTAGCGCGGTGAGCTGGCGGCCGGAGCGGGCGTGGCGAGCTGGAGCGGATGCCGCGGCGACTTGAAGTGCACGCGCGACCTGCAGCGCGGCGAGCTGACGGCCGGAGCGGGCGCAGCGAGCTGGCGCGGATGCCGCGGCGAATTGTAATGCACGCGCGACCTGCAGCGCGGCGAGCTGGCGCGGATGCCGCGGCGACTTGTAGTGCACGCGAGACGCGACGACCTGCAGCGCGGCGAGCTGACGGCCGGAGCGGGTGCGGCGAGCGGGCGCGGATGCCGCGGCGACCTGCAGCGCACACGAGGCACGGCAACCTGCGGCGCGGCGAGCTGGCTGCGAGCACATGGGAGTCCCACGCGAGCTCCGCGACCATCGAGATGCCTGCCTGTTACGTGTTCGATGAAATGCTGGAACGGACATGCAAAAAATAGGTTTGCCTCTCGTTCGACGCACTGGCCGACCCAAACGAAAAAACGGACATGCATATCCGCTTGGCCGACCTAAACGGACAAAAAGCAGATAAAATTTGCGTCCGTTTAGGCCACCCCGTTGAAGTTGCCTTAAATCTGGTACGCCCATGGGGTGCCCAGGGGATGTATAATCCCAGAGTAACTTTTTTTCTGCCTAAGGAGTATTACAAAACTTGATTAGTTTATGAGGAAGGAAAGTTGCATAGCTTCACGTAACAAGCTACGTAGGTGTACCATTTTTGTTCGCTCCTATAGGTACTGTTATATTATTATTTTACAACAACAATATAATATGCTCTATAGACCTGTCTCTTGAAGTATAGCACAGACAGTGGGAAGAAAGCAATTGCGTTGCTAAAACCACCTTACGGTTTTTGGGCTTGTTTCATGGACATACAAATGCCAGAAATGGATGGGTAAGTCTTTAAATGACCGCTCACAATTTTCTTTGAGTATTAATCTGCCAGTCAATTATTCATTTTTATCATGCATATTTTTCCAGGTTTGAAGCCACTAGAAGGATCAGAATGATGGAAAGAGAGCTAAATGAGCGGATAGAACGTGGCGTCACCGGAATGTGCTAATGTTCGGACGTGGCAAACTCCGGCATTGGCCATGACAACAGATGTTATCCGGGCAACATATGAGCACTGCTAGTGAAGAGTAAAATCTGAAAAAAGAATTAAATAAAATTTGAAAATATTATGATTTTTTTGTAAGAAACATTGATGTTTTTTTACACGTGTGCAAATTCTCGCGATGGAATTACATTCGTGCAGATGTGGGTAAAAAAAAGTTGATGCCCAAAAAGTACCTTATGCCGCCTTCACGTAGGTACACTCACGCGTAATGGGACAAGTACTTCCCCATTCTAAATTATTCATCGCAGAAATAAATGTATCTAGAACTAAAATACATCTAAATACATCCATACATGCGACAAGTAATTCGGAACGAAGGGAGTAGCTCGCTAGCACATTGGATTAGACGGATTTTGTAATGGAAAATACCAGATTAGGTCTCTGAGCTCCGCCCTTAGGATTACCAAATGTGTCCAATCCAATGTGCCAGCATCATTATTTGTGTATGTGAATGTGATAGCTGGCCTTTAAAATTAATAAACACCGATGATGAACGTGCATGCACCGATGCCGACGACTAAGTTTTTTTACCGGAGCCGGGAGCTACCGGTAAGCAATCCACCGTCTGTCACTTTCATCAAGATTCGTGCAGCTTTTATATTCTATTTCCGGATATAGAATACACATAGTAATACATGTACTAGTACCAGATGAAGTCAGCTTTTTATAGAAGAAAGAGAGTTGGGTAGAGAGAGCTGTGCATGCATGCCTGCATTCTCTCATGCCATACATATGACATGCATTTTATTTTCATCCCCATATGTTTAATGATTTGTATCTTTTAAACCAAATGTCCAATATTGAATTTTTTTTGTATATTTGAATTCGTGGTGACAAGACCTTCGAAACAAGATCTATTTTGCATATATTTTGTCTTATATATTTCAATTATCTTTGAAATCATTTTCATAAAACATTAGATTTTAAAGCTATATTTCGCTTGTTTCAAGAAACTTATTTCAGAAACAATATTACACTCACTCAACTGAAAAACTAGATTTCACTTGTTTCAACAATAAACTTTACTTGTTTCAAAAAAATTAATATTTCCAAATTGTTTCACTCATTTCAAAGAATATAATTTCACTAGTTCCAAAATAAGAATTTAACAAATTTGAAAAATCACATTTCAAATAATATAATTACACTAGTTCCAAAACTAATTTCACTTCGTATTTACCAAAAAAGTATTGAAATGCATTTCACTTGGCAGAGATATCTGTTTCAAACATTGAAATAGTCGTTTGACGCTAAAAAGATGTATTTCACTTTTTTCAAATAACTTATTTCACTCATTTCAGAAAATACATTACAGTCGCTCAATTGAAATACAATATTTCACTTGTTTCAAAAAACTGATTACACTCATTACAAAAGATAGATTTCACTAGTTTCAGAAAAACACATTACAGTCACCCCATTGAAGACACAATTTCAGAAGCTGAAATATGAAACTCACAAAGAAAACTATATTCAGAAAAGTGATTTCAATCATTTCAATAACTGATTTCATTTTTTTCAAAAATTGTAATTTGAAATGAGTGAAATTAGTATTTTGATATATTGAAATAGTAAAAATTAAACTAGTTTAAATATATTCAAGATTGGTCTTATTCTAAAGATCTTATGTTCAAGAATTTGAATATATGAAATTTTTAAATAATAGAACATTACTGTAAAAAATATTGGCCATCTAAAAATGTAAACAAAAATAAAATGCATGAATTTGTTTGAGAGAGAGAGGAGAGATGCCGCATGCATGCGTACAGCCCACTCCAAATAGTACTGCCTTTCCTGCCATGGGCCTATTGATGTGACATTGATTTGACCATATACAAATGATTACCTGCCACAATATATGGGTATACATATGAATGGGTCCTACTTAGACTCAGATCACAAAGCAGTTGAACGGTGGATGCTATGCCGGTACATCGCGGCTCCGGTAGAAAGGAGTTTCCGCTGATGCCGATCGATGCAGGCCATAAACAGTGTGAAATGTTCAACGTGCATGTATCACAGACGCAGAAAGCATGTTCTCTTCGTCTGCCTAAGTTCCTGATCACTTTATGGTTCTTCTAGCTAAGTTGCTGCTCACTTTTATCACGATACTGCACCCACAGCACTACAAGCACATCAACTAACAAATACGTCCACCCATGAGATCTACTGAACTATGGAGCAGTGGAGCACTTTCCTGCAGCGAATTATTAGCAGATTGCCTAGCTCGTAGTGTCCTGTGCTGCAACTGGCGCGAGCTTTGCACCAGTTGCATGGGATAATGATGATGGTTATGGCGTGATCCCTGCAGTACTCCTGTCACTTGCGCTGATAGAAATGTTCGTGGACAGAAACCGAGCGACGACGACAATGGTCTCTAGCTAGCTGCTGCTGGAGATAAGGAATTTGCAGGCTGGGCACGCACCTTTTGCACCATGAGCTTTTCTAGGATTCGGAGCTGCAAATCTTGCTGAGTAGTGCCGCCCAAAATGGCACATCACATGAGATTCCCTTCACTGTATAGCTTCTAACCTAGGCTGCATCACGGCTAGGTGCATTCCCAGGTTCATCTACCCGGCTCCAAGACCTTGCATGCATTTGCACACCACAGTCCACATGGGGCAAACAAGCTTGCTACTAGATCTTTAGTATTTCGCCTAGACTTATAAATAGCAGCCGGCTATGTGCTCATCAGCAGGGTAGATTAGACAAGTGAGGTGTGGTCCACGGGAGATGAGCAGAGTCATGGCTAAGTAGTTTGGTTGGTTGTCCACTGGAGTTCTCCTCAAATCACTTCAGTAGCTAGCTTAACTATGTCTCAGTGCATTGACACTTTTGCAAGTGTGCGCAGGGAGCTTGACAGCTGTGCATAGTGAAGTGTTTGGGGGAACTCTGGGTGGCAACTAGCAATTTCAATACAGGTTTGAGAGTGCTTGTGTTTTAGTTATACTGGTAGGTTCGTGTATGAAATCCATATATATGATGATGGGTACATGAGTATTAAAATCGAGTTTTGGCCTCATCGGGAGTTCCCTTCAAGCACTTCAGGAACCATCTCTTTCAGGGCATTTCTGAAGTGTTTGGGGGAACTCTTGTTGTCGCCAAGCATTTAGTAAACATACCGCCACATACCAAAGAGGGATGTACTAATGGCAAACCAAGCTTGGTATTAGCGGGAGTTCCCTTCAAGCACTTTACGAAGCACCTCTCCACGGTATTATGTGAAGTGTTTGGGGGAACTCTTGATGTGGCCAAGCATTTAGCGGATACTGCATGTTATATACCGTGAGAGATGTACTAATGGCAAGTCATGTTTGGTAATTGGTATCACCCGGAGTTCCTTTGAAGCCCTTCAAGAAGCATCATACCGAGGGCTTATGTCAAGTGTTTGGGGTAACTCTCAGTGTCACCAAGCATTTACTAGATACTAGCCACATGCAATAAGAGAGGTGCACTAATAACAAACCACATTTGGTATTACCGGGAGTTTCCTTTGAGCACTTTATGAAGCACCCTCTTGAGGTATTATGAGAAGCACCGACGGCGGAGGTAACAAGCCTCATAGGCTCCGCAGTAGTATTATTTGATGTCCCTTTGTTATTTACTTTGCTTAGTTGTTTTTGTTTATTGTAGTTTACTTTCCTGCATTACTTACACAACAAAAATAATTTTATTTCAACATGTAGTCAATTTAATTTATTTAGCAGTAACGGAAAGCCAATCCAAAAATATGGTGGCAAGTGATCATGAATTTATTGTCGTTCTGCAAAGTGGAGGTGAAACATTAGAAGACAATTTGTATAGGATGAAAGATTTTGCAAGCTAGATCTGAACAAAAATGATCAACAAGTGCTCTTCTCAGGAAGTTTTATATGTTTGACTGGTTTAAATATATATTGAATTACAGGTCACTATAATATGAGTTGTGACATGTTTTCCTTTTGCTTACTAGCTGCAGCTATTTGGCGTCTGATTTATCTTAAGCTGTTGTAAGAATTGAAAACTTTGCAATAAATATAATGCCCATGCAAGGGTGTTTCTCCTTTCACAAAAAGAAGAAGTAAAATAGTAACGTTTAGAGTGTGTTTGGGCACACAGATCGACTCGCCTATTTATAGGAGTAAAGAGATTTGGCATGAAAACATGTTCATAATGTTAGTTATATGTTTTTCATTACTGGTATATCTCTACTACTTAAAAAGAATATAAGATTCCATCTTCCATCTTTTTTTCACCACCCCTTCGTCCAACCTTTTCCGTATGATAAATTGATAGTCAATCACCGTAATTTGCTTAGCTTCTAAACCAATTCCATTTTAATTTACATACTTATAAGATAAATCACGAACATGATTAGATAAACATTTATTTACACCAACATATTAATATGGGCAGGTAAATCAGTAGAATGTTTATATCTTGTTACAACACACGGACATTGTGCTAGTATGTGTAAAAACTCAATGTTCATAAGTGCATGTTTGAGATTTTGGTATAAATGGTGTTTTTTATTCACTCACAATGAACACATTCTCAGCCTCTGCATGATTAGGATGACATCAACACTGCACACACACAGAGGGTCGTGCCTCCAAATAGCAAAATCATGAAGACTGGAATTATGACTAAGTGGAGCGAAAAGAAACGGAACCCTGGAACGATCATGGGCAAGTTAGAGACCATGCTAGGGCCTAAAATGTCATCTATTAATACCTTCGAAACTGTGAAAGTAATATTTTTTGGAAACACATTTCAACGTCCATGTGTTGTTATTAATGCTAGCTAGGTCGATTCATTGCCAACTGCAACTGCCCTAGGCGGTCAATGCTACACCTACGAATGGTTTAACGTAATTGTTATGTAATTAGACAGCTGGCAGGTTATGACTGGGGTTAGAGAGAAGGCGGGCCCCACCCCACTTAAAATCAGGGGGAGAGAAGTATTGATATGGAAGGTTACGTAAGAGATTTACGTTAGTCTTCGTATAGGTATAGGATTATAGGCCCTAGGCTATGCGTCTCAACTATTACAACGCACGGAGCCCTTCAAACTCAAATCACCAAATCTGCGGCTCGTATATGTCTGATTCGATCTAATGGTACGCATAGCATCCATCATGTCTTGCAGAAGTAGCCGAAGGGCACACTGGGAGTGGAGAACTCCGCGGAGAGAATCTTGGCCGCGACGACGGCGTTCGCGGCGTCGGTGTAGTGCACTCCGTCCCAGCTGACGAACTTGGCGCCGTCCTCGCACACCCGGTAGCCGGGGTCGAGGCAGCTCACGTTGACGTTGTAGTTGTAAGGCGGCCCGCCGTAGCCGCAGCACGCCATCAGCGGCTCCTCAAACCCTGAAACATCAGCGGCCCCGTAAGCAAAACCAAAAACAAAAAACAGAGTATGCATGCAGTGTCTCCAGGTTGATCGATGGACTGCTCAACGATCGACTCACCGTAGCCGCTGTGGTTGGCGATGAGGTCGTACTTGATGGACAGGACGTCGGTGTACACGATGGTGGCGCCCTTGAGCTGCGACGTGAGCTTGTGGCAGACGGAGCTGAGCTGGTTGTTCAACTCGTGGGAAGCGTTGTTGAGCGTTCTGAGGCAGCCGCTGTCGTCGAGATCGCCATCGGCGTCGTTCCTGAGCTCGGCGAGCTTCTGCGGCAGGCAGCCTAGCGGACCGGTGCCATGGACCCAGAAGTTCTTGGCTCCATCGTAGAACAGAGTCTGCACGCCATGAACAGACAGCAAGTAGGGTTAGGGTTCTGCACCAGGCAAAAGAAGAGATTGAGCGTTACGATTTGGCGGTTAATCGATTTGCAGTACCACGATAGCATCCTGTATCTCATATAGCATGGACGGGATCCTGTGATGGACCACGTGATCGTAGGTCAGCCCGATGGAGAAGGCGGCGGAGAGGTCGTTCTGCCCTATGTCGATGAGGTACAGCGCGTTCCGGAAACCCTCCGCGTCCACCGGTGCCTTCTCGCCTGCAGACCAGCTAGCATTAGATCTGTCAGTAGATGGTCATCCCTTCTGTGCTGACTAGTACTAGTACTGAAGAAGTATGGGCTAGGAGTCGAGAACCATGGGCGATGAGCTGGAGGGAGCGCTGCTTGAAGTGGGTGAACTGCTGCACCTGGACGTGGAGAGCAAAGGGCCTGTCACGCGGCAGGGTGCCCGAGCCGGCGATGGCGAAGTTGGCGCCGTCGCCGAAGTCGGAGCCCAGCGCCTCCATGTACGGGCTGAGGTAGCTCATGTTCAGGCTCTCACCTGCACGCACGAGGGACGCGCAGTAATCATCAAAGGCACTACTAGTAGAATATTAAGCGGTAGAGAGCACAAGTCCGACCACTAGCTATGCCAAAGCCTGTGGTGACGAACTATGGGGTGTGCTGTCAGTCTGTCACGAGCTGATGCTCTTTGAGACAACACGGCCGGCCGGACTCGTGCAGAGTGCTTCTTTGAAAGCTCAAGGCACTCACACCACCACCAAGCCGTATGAGCCAGGATTGATTTGGGTGGGAAGTGGGAACCCGATCGGCCGGCACGCACTTGTCACTTCCTTGAGATGACTGTGCATGCATGCGCGCTTGTCTGACGAGGCCAAGAGAAAATATCGTCTAGCGCGATGGGATATGCTTTGCCGACCAAAAGACCAAGAAGTCTTGGTATTGAAAACTTAGAAATTAAAAATAAATGCCTTATGAGCAAATGGTTTTACAGGTTACAGACAGAGCCGGAGGGCATGTGGGCACAAATTCTATGCAATAAGTATTTACAGTCGAAAACGCTCAACCAAGTTACCATGAGACCAACTGACTTGCCATTTTGGAAGGGACTTATAAGAATGAAGGACTTGTTCTTTCGTAGGGTTAAATTCTTGATTGGCAATGGGATGTCAACAAGATTTTGGAAGGATACGTGATTAGGAGAGACGCCCCTGGCCGTACAATATCCCACCCTTTATAACATTGTGCAACGTAAGGAGGATTACATAGGCACAGTTTTTCAAACGACTCCCTTAAATATTCAGTTCAGACGTGCGTTAGTTTGTGAGCGATGGACTGCCTGGATGCACTTGGTTCGGAGATTGATAGATGTTCAACTCTCCGACCAGCCGGATTCGACGCAATAGAAATTAGCCAAAATGGGGTATTTATGATAAAATATTTCTATATAAATTTGATTAATTCTGGCCCAATCTCAAGATCGTTGCATATTTGGAGGGTTAAGGTTTCCTTGCGTATTAAAATCTTTATGTGATTCGTCTACAAGCAAGTAATACTCATCAAAGACAACTTAATCAAGAGGCAATAGGTAGGTAGTTCGCGGTATTGTTTTTGTGATCATGATAAAAACAATACAATATTTATTCCTTAAATGCCCACTCGCCAAATTGCTTTGGAGAGCGATTCATATAGCCTTCAACATTAATCCTCCAGTTGACATTGAGTCGTTGTTTGGAACGTGGTTAGCTGGGGTTGAGCATACTACCGTGGCTTGTATTCGGATTGGAATATGTGTGCTTCTGTGGGCTATATGGACCTGTAGGAATGATATGATTTTTAACAGACAACACACTTTAACTTTCTTGCATGTCATCTTCAGAGCTACTGCACGGATCCATACGTGGTCTTTACTCACTCTTATGGACTCCAGTGAGTCTTTGGTTACCGGGTGCAACCAGTGGGAGATGGTAGCACGGGTTATATTCAATCGGTTCGGATGGCGGTCGCATAACAGGATAGGAGTTTAGGGAGCTTATCCTTCGTATTGCCGTATCGGTTGTGATTGTCAGCATGTATTTTTCTTTCTTCGTTTGTTCCGCTCCGATTACGAGCTGTAATACTTTTATGACTTTATGCTACTTTGTGGATTTTTAATAAGATGGCTGCATGCATCATTATGATGTAGAGCCGGGGTATGCCTTCATTTCTAAAAAAAAACAATGCATGCGCGTTTGTCCTATCAGGGAGTCAAACTTTCAGCCGCCACCACTTACTGTTCTAGTAGTTGCTCAGGCCACCAATTTATCCCGAAACAAATCGACTGGCACGAACACGGAAGATAGAGCATGACAGCACTACGGCTGCATGTTGTGGAAAAGATGAAACCGCGAAAACGACGGCAGCTTACTGCCGCCCAGCTGAGCAATGACAAAGTCTCATGAAAGCATACAAGGTAGGAGTAGGATTTAGGATTACTGCACTTTCTTTTTTTAATGTTTAGATTGTTTACCACATGTGTCACGTGGTTAGAATTTAGGATTACTGCACTCTTCTATTTTTTATGATTCTTTTTGCGACAAGTGGAGCAGTTACTATTGTTCAACTCCGATCCCTGAGCACTGTACAACCAACGTGGGCAATGGATTTGCGTGTGCAACTTACAGAGGTAGTCGATGACGAGGCGGCCGTCGCAGAGCCGTCCGGTGGAGCGGCGGAAATGGGTGCGGCCCTCCGGGAGCGGGAGGTAGCTCCCAAGCGCCGCCGCGGTGCCGCCCGTGTCTGTGTTGGAGTCGCCGAACGCGAACACAACCGGCCGCTGCGTGCACCCCTCCTCCGCGGCGACCGGCGACGGGGAGGCGAGTAATACAGCGGCCGCGAGCAGAGCTGAAACCGCGGCAGCAAGGGCTCTAGCGCTAGCTGCTGCCATGCCTCCGGAGACGTCACCAGCCCGCGACAAGTAATTGGTCGATGATCTATCCTATACGAAAAGCGTGGCCACGAGAATGATTTTGAGGCGCACACCTATTTATAGCCGTGGTGTCGGTGCGGCACTACAACCCAAATCCAGAAGATTGCGAATTGCACAGAGCCGGGCACGGGGTGCAACTCTTTGCACTACATGCATGCGTGCACAATGGAGTGCGCTTGTGGGCGCATCAACTGAGCAGCCGTGGATAGGGTCAAGCGACTCTGCCGCCGATGTTTGGAGATTTTCTTCTGTAAAAATACGCCTGTCAAGAGTTAGTCATGAACGCTTTTTTTATAGGCGGATGCTATAAATTAGTCGGATGATTTTAGGCAAACTTAAACCGCCCCTAGAACCGTCCGAGACTCTCCCAGCCGCACGATATGCAGCCCCAAGCCAGCACCAAGCACCAGCTCCCATAGCAGCACGATGCAGCACCGACAGCGCCCGGCGGCTTGCAGCGTCGACGCTCGACAGTGCTTCAATGCAACCCCGACGAACCTTCAATGCCCTCTGCGGTGCTTCAATGCAGCTCCGGCGACGATTCATTGCAACTCGACGGAGCTTTCGACGATGCCACGGGGCTTCATTGCAGCTCCAGCGGCCCCGGCGATGCTCCACTACAGCAACGCACCTGGCGAGCTCCTGCCACTGGCGGATGCTGTGACGCAGCGTGCAACAGCGCCGACGGATGCATCGATGCAACAATAACAGCACACGGCTGCGCTGACGGATGCTTCAATGCAAAGACAGCAACAACAGCACGCGGCGGCGCCGATGGATGTTGTGACGCAGCGTGTGGCGGCGCCGATGGATGCTGCGACGCAGCGTGCGGCGGCGATGGTGGATGCAGCGATGCAACAGTGACAGCGTCAACGGATGCTTCGATGCAGCTCATAGCAACGACACCACGTAGCAGCGCTGGCGGATGCCGCAACTGTAAGTGCATCTAGTGCCCCTTAGTGATTTTGGTGTATTAAAGATTTATAGGTTAAGGGACTAATGCGTGTGTGAGTGTACACAGGTCTATAAGTCTATAAGAAGTTTGATATTTACAGGAAAAGTCGACCCCTAAAAATGAATATCTTCGACTGAAGATTTTGGTATTTCTGAAGACTTTCATGAAGACTTTGAAAGTGGAGAAATTGGTGTGTCCGTGAAGACTTGATATTTATACGAGAAATATGAAGCTTGAAGACTTTCGTATTCATAGTTTTGTTTTTCTCTTTCTTGAGTCATAGGAAACACCGTACTGTTAAAGGGGGTCGAGAAAATACTAAGGAAAAATTTTCATGTGATGCTCAACTCAAAATCCTACACCTACCAATCCCTTCGAGTGAAGCCATTGGAAATCTCATACAGTTCAGTCAATTTCTTCAGTGACAGAGACGAAGTTCTTCTGCTGAGGAATTTGTCCTGACTGAGGAGTTAGGAATTCGCCAGTGCGGATTGCCTACACAGTGAGGAACATGATAGCCATGAGGATTTTGCTACTCAAAATTCCGACCATTGCTGTGCTATGCGCCAGCTGTCCCAAAATATCTATCCACCTAACGGTCATATCATTGAAGGGCATTTATGTCTTATCATGACGGGCTGCTCCCTAGGCTATAAATAGCTGCCCCTTACAACCACTAGCTGGTTGGCTGCTCCGAGAGAAACTGACACTTGTCATTTGAGAGCAACTCATATTCCGAGGACTTTGAGCGAAAATCATCAAGTGAGGAAAAACCAAAAACCCAAAACCCAAACACCTATAAACCCCAAGTGATTGAGCATCACTGAAGAGATTGATCCTGAGTGGATCCGACGCTTGTTACCTTTGAAGACTGTGCTTCTTCCAGACGGTTAGGCGTCATGGTCTAGAGCATCCAAGAGGAATTGTGGATCGTCGAGTGACCAAGTTTGTGAAGGTTTAGAAGTCGCCTGAAGACTTATCACGAGTGATTGGACAAGGTCTGTGTGACCTTAGTTCAAGGAGAATACGGTGAGGACTGGGTGTCTTGGACTAAGTGTCCTTGACTGGGTGTCCGGGACTGTGTGTCCTCGAGTTTAAATACTCAGCCGCTCCAACCAGACGTACAACTGAGACAGCAGTTGGAATTGCTCTACCAAATCATTGTCTTCACCGAGCTTACTGGTTCTATTTCCTCAACTCTTTCATTTCCTCATAACTGTGATGTATGTTTGTTCATATCTGTGTTTGAAGACTTTGACTGAAGACTTTCTCAATTTCCTCAGTTCAATTTCTTCAGTCTGTTTGTTTTCATCCTGTGTTATCCTGTGATTACGCTTCCTGTACTCTGTGCCTGTCTTCATTTCATCATGATGACTATGCTTGTATTCTGTTGTGTTTACTTTTGAGTACTTATTCCGCTGCTAGTAGTTCTTCGCCAAGGAATTTACTCACCAGCAAATTCCTCAGTGAAGAATTTCATAAAAATCGCCTATTCACCCCCCTCTAGTCGATATAACGCACTTTCAATTGGTATCAGAGCAAGGTACTCCCTTATTCTGTGTGATTTTGGTTTAACCGTCTGGAGTTTTAGTTATGTCGACCGCAGGTATGATCAAGGACTCTGCTGGGTGTCCTACCTTCGATGGGATGGACTACCCCTACTGGAAGAATAAGATGCGAATGCATCTTGAAGCAATTGATAACGACTCTGGTATATTGTGGAAAATGGTGTTCCCTCAGTCACACCTTCTCTGAATGCTGCCGATGTGAAGAGATTCAAGCAACTCGACTCTCAAGCAAAGAATATCATATGTGACCATCTGAGCAAAGGACAGTATGGCAGAGTGAGTGCTTTGGAAACAGCGAAGCTTATCTGGGACAGGTTGTCCAAAGTGAATGAAGGAGTCTCAACTCAGCGTGACTCTCGAGTTGATGTTCTTCGCAATCTATTCAACCGCTTCAAAAGACTCGACAATGAAAATGTTCAACAAACCTTCAATCGCCTCACTGACATCTCAAATGAGCTTCAAGCACTTGGTGCCACTGACATCACCGACCATGAGGTGGTGAAGAAATTGCTGAGATCGCTTGATTCCTCATTTGACACTCTGGCATTGATGATACAAGAACGTGCTGATTACAAGTCACTTGATCCCGCTGATATTCTCGATAGGCTAAATACTCATGAGTTCCAACTTGCTGAAAAGAGAGATCTCTATGGTTCAAGCTATGGCAGAACACGTGCACTTAAGGCCAAGGCAGTATCTGAGTCCGAAGATGAAGACTCTGGTAGCAGCCTTGGTGATCCTGAAGAACTAAGCCATGATCTGGCTCTGCTCGTGAAGAAGTTCCAAAAGTTCTCAAAACATGGTCGCCTTGGAAGATCCTCAAGGAGCAATGATTCCTCATCCAGTGACTACAAGAAGAGGCTCTGTCACAAATACAAGAAACCTGGACATTTCATTCAAGATTGTCCTCAGTGGGAAAAAGAATCAAATAAGAAGAAATACAAGGATTATAGTTCTGATGATGCGAAGAAAAAGAAGAAATCCACAAAATCCTCATCATCAAAATCCTCCAAGCCTTCATATCACAAGAAGAGCATCTCCAAGAAGGCCAGGGCATTCATTGGCAAGGAAATGGACTCTGAGGCTGAATCTGAAGAAAATGAGGAAGAGGAGTCATCAGAGGAGTCCGAATCCAGAGTGGCGAGCCTAGCTTTCGCTACTGCATTCGTCAGCAAGTCTATCTTCAACACTGAAGAAAATGACCTCACCAACAAGGCTGATGAAGGCGATGATGACTACGCTCCCACCTATTGCTTCATGGCAAAGGGTGCCAAGGTACTCAAATATACCTCCTCTGAATCAAGTGAGAATGAATCTGATGAAAATCTTAAGCCCAGCTATTCTAAACTTGCTAAGATAGCTATAAAATAACAAAGGGCTTTAGAAAAGGTTCAAAACATGCTAAATAAAAGTGATGATATGTTGGGTGAAGAAATGGATCGCACTGAAACTTTGACTGAAAATCTTCAGATACTTCGGTCCAAGCTTGACAAACTTCAAAGTCATCATAACATAACACTCTCTTATCGGATCATGAGAAGCTTTCTTATGAATTTCTTCAAATAAAGCAAAACCTTGAGAAGCTAAGAGTGAGTTATGAATTTTCAGAAGGAGCGCGATTCATTAGTTGCTCAACAAATCAGCGCATCTTAGGAAGAATTTGTTCCTCCATGCTTGAAGTGCATTGAACGTGAATCTGCTAATTCTTCACCTGAATGTTCAAATGTTGCTTATGTTTCAAATTCTTCACATGCCTCTGCTATCACTAATTCCTCATCTGAGAACATTGCTAGTATCACTGACAATGCAGGGCTGAAGGAATTGTACACGACAGGCATGTACAAAAGCCTCAAAGGGCACCAGGCTCTTTGTGATGTGCTTAAAAAGCAGATCCTCAACAGGAACCCTAGGAAAGAGGGTATCGCCTTTGAGAGGAAACTCAATGCTGATGGTACATATTGGAAGCCTGAGCAGTACCCCAAAACTACATGGTTTGCTGCAAAGGGACCTCCAGTTGATCCATCTAACTTATCTGGATTTGCATGTGAATCTCCTCATTCTGATGATGAGTCAATTGACTCCAACTATAAGCTATTCAAAAATCAGAATGGTGAAGTATTTGCTAGATACATTGGCACTAACTGCAGGAACGGCTCCCCTATGAAGAAAATCTGGGTTCCCAAAAGATGTCTTGATAATCTTCAGGTGAATGTCATCATGACGCCACCTATGAAGAATAGGAACCCCAGATCAAATTCTTCATATGGACCAAATTCCTCATATGGAGCAGAGTCCTCATATGAACATCATCGTGCTAACCCGTCTGTTTCGCAGGGAAGATTTAAGGATTATGGATATGTGCATTATTCTTCAAATCATTATATCCATAAGTCCTCGAAGAATTTCTCTGCTTACTCTTATGCTTACTCTAACCCCTCTTATGTGAAACGAAATGGACTGGCTTCTATGCCATCCTTCTCGTATGGAGCTCGCAGAATGATGAACTCTTTGCCACCCCTTCAGATGTGGGTGGTGAAGAAAAAGAACTAATCTCTTCTGCAGGATCAGGTCTCCAGACGCACATAATCGTCTGAAGAATTTGCTGGAGACCTGAGCATACCTGATAGGACGCATGCTAATCATGAAGAAATGAACTTTCATTTCTCATGTCCTCATAGTGATTTATCAGTTCTTTTACTTGATGAAATTGATCTGATGAATTGATGTCATATTCTTCACTGATGAAGTATATGAGTTTGTAAGCTGCACTAATTCATCTGCAGGATGATCAACCCAAATCCACTGAGTGGGTCCTCGATAGTGGATGTACAAACCACATGACTAGTGACAAGAATATATTGATGGATGCTTCATTATCTCCGTCGCATCTGAAGCATATCATCTTTGCTGACAAAGGCAAAAGTCAAGTATTGGGTCTAGGTAAGGTTGCGATTACAAAGGATCGACACATGGACAAAGTCATGCTTGTTGAGTCCTTAGGATACAACCTTATGTATGTCTCAATGCTTTGTGATCTTGATATGGTTGTTGTCTTTGGCAAGTACCGTTGTGTTGTGGTTATGGAAGCTGACAATTTCAAAGTCTTCGAAGGTTTTAGGAGAGGAGACCTGTATATTGTTGATTTCTCTACAGGACCACAACCAGCCGTGTGCTTACTTGCAAAAGCTTCAGAAGGCTGGTTCTGGCATCGACGACTTGGTCATACAGGCATTAGGAATTTGCACACGCTTACGAAGAAGAAGCATGTCATTGGCATCGAGAATGTCAAATTCCTCAAGGATCACCTATGCGGAGCCTGTGAAGCTGGGAAGATGACCAAGGCCAAGCATCCAGCGAAGACTATCATGACTACCACTCACCCATTTGAATTGCTTCACATGGATCTCTTTGGTCCTAATCATTATTCTGCTATTTCAAATGAAGCATCTCAATATGGCTTTGTTATTGTTGATGATTATTCTCGCTACACATGGATACACCTTGTTACTTACAAACATGAAGTGCAGGAAGTCTTCAAACGATTTTCCTCGAGGGCTTCAACCAACTTTGGTGTGAAGATCAAGCACATCAGAAGTGACAATGGCACTGAGTTCAAGAATTCTGGTCTCGATGACTATCTTGATGAACTTGGTATCACTCATGAGTTATCTGCTCCTTACACTCCTCAGCAGAATGGCATTGTGGAGCGCAAGAACAGGACTCTTGTTGAGATGGCTCGCACTATGCTTGATGAATACAAAACGCCTCATCGTTTCTGGACTGAGGCAATTGATACTGTGTGCCACATCATCAATGGAGTATATCTTCACAAATTCTTCAAAAAGACTGCCTATGAACTCCTCATTGATAAAAAACCCAATGTAAGTTATTTTAAAGTCTTCGGTGCTAAATGTTGGATTAGAGATCCTCATCACAATTCAAAATTTTCACCAAAAGTACATGAAGGTTTTATGCTTGGTTACGGAAAGGACTCGCACACCTACAGAGTCTTCAACAATGTTCTTCACAAAGTTGTTGAAACTATAGATGTGCGGTTTGATGAAACTAATGGCTCGCAAAGAGAGCACCTACCTACTGTGATAGATGAACCAGCACCTGAGGAAACTATCAAGTTCAAGGCTACTGAGGATGTCATTCCTACTGAAGAATCTGCTAAAGAATTCATTCCAGAACATGAAGAACGTCGAGCTAATGCACCTGAAGAAAATGCTGAAGAAAATGGTGCTGAAGAAAACGCTGATCAAACTCTTCAACGACAACCATCTCATCCTCGCATTGCAAAAGAAGTGCAAGTTGAAAAGATGATCAATGACATCAAAGCGCCAGGTCCTCTCACACGCTCAAAAGCTTCACATTTGTCTAACTTTTGTGGGCAGTATGCTTTTGTCTCTATTACAGAGCCCACTAAGGTAGATGAAGCATTTCTGGAGCCTGAGTGGATTCAGGCCATGCAAGAAAAATTAAATCAGTTCGAGCTCAACAATGTCTGGGAACTGGTCAAACGTCCAGATCCTCGCAAGCACAATATCATTGGCACAAAGTGGATCTACCGCAACAAGCAAGATGAAAATGGCCTTGTGGTGAGGAATAAGGCACGGCTTGTAGCTTAAGGCTACACACAGGTTGAAGGAATTGATTTCGATGAAACTTTTGCATCTGTTGCTAGACTTGAGGCTATTCGCATATTACTTGCTTATGCTAACCATCATGATATCATTCTATATCAAATGGATGTGAAAAGTGAATTCCTCAATGATAAGCTTGAGGAAGAAGTATATGTTGCTCAACCCCCAGATTTTGAAGATCCAAAGAATCCTGACAAAGTCTTCAGACTCAACAAGGCCCTCTATGGCCTCAAGCAGGCCCCACGGGCTTGGTATGATACTTTGAAGGAACTCTTTATGAAGAAAGGCTTCAAACCCGGTTCACTCGACCCTACTCTTTTCACTAAATCTTATGATGGTGAATTGTTTGTGTGCCAAGTATATGTCGATGATATTATCTTTGGCTGTACTGACCAATGTTATAGTGATGAATTTGCCTATATGATGAGTGAAGAATATCAAATGTCTAGGATGGGAGAGTTGAAATTCTACTTAGGTCTTCAAATTCGTCAACAACACAATGGCATATTCATATCTCAGGAGAAATACCTCAAGGATGTACTGAGGAAATTCGGCATGCAAGATTGCAAAGGCGTCAAAATTCCTATGCCCACAAATGGCCATCTGTGCACTGATGAAAATGGTATTGACTTCGATCATAAGGTATATCGCTCCATGATAGGTTCCTTATTATACTTATGTGCATCTAGGCCAGATATAATGCTTAGTGTTTGCATGTGTGCCCGATTTCAAGCTGCACCGAAGGAATCACACCATAAGGCTGTGAAGCATATTCTTCGATATCTAGCTCACACACCAACACTTGGATTATGGTACCCCAAGGGCTCGGCTTTTGATCTTGTTGGATATTCTGACTCTGACTATGATGGTGATCATGTGGATCGCAAGTCAACATCTGGTACATGTCATTTTCTCGGACGATCTTTGGTCTGTTGGTCCTCGAAGAAACAGAACTGTGTATCACTATCTACTGCTGAAGCTGAGTACATTGCCGCTGGTTCTTGCTGTGCCCAATTGCTATGGATGAAGCAAACTCTCAAGGACTATGCCGTCAATATGAAGTGCCTCTCTTCTGTGACAATGAGAGTGCCATCAAGATTGCTCACAACCCAGTTCAGCACTCGAAGACAAAGTACATTCAGATTCGTCATCATTTTCTTCGTGATCATGTGTTGAAGGGCGACATTTCTATTGAGCATGTGAAGACTGAAGAACAGCTAGCCGATATCTTCACAAAGCCCTTGAATGAGAAGAGATTTAGCAAGTTGCGGTGTGAGCTAAATATTCTAGAATCTTCGAATGTTCTTTGAAAAGGACACTCATCCTAACACTTATGCAAAATTGATGACTTAGATGTGCAACACATGAAGAAACGTTTTATTCAATCAATGAAGAATAACACTCGTAGTGTGAAGAAATTAACGAAGAATTTGATTCTCAGAACCCTACGATAATTGTACGCGGTGTCTGAAATCATCATTCTTATACGGTGGGTAACGCCACCACCAAAAGTTGAAATTCCTCAAATTATTCATATTCTTCAATTTGCATAGTCTTCACTGGTTCCGTCGTTTTTCTTCATTGGCTATATATATATATATATATATATATATATATATATATATATATATATATATATATATATATATATATATATATATATATATATATATATGAGTTTTTGTCCTCTACAGTATTCACTTATTGCTATTTCTTCAAGTTGTTTTTCTGCTAAGTGAATGTGATCGGACCCTTCCCCTCTATGCTATACTCAACCTAATCTGTTCACAAATTCTTCATGTGCGTTCTATTTGAAACTCGTTCAAAATCTTCACTGTGTCCTTGTCAGCTGAAGAAATTGCGAACGGAACTTTAAAACCTATCTTACCGAAATTTTTGTCTTGCCGCTCAAACCGTTCCGCATCCCTCGATACACTTATCCACTCACCCACGATCTAACATGATCTCCACCTCTCACTACGTGGGTGACACATGTCATGCGAATGAGAAGGGTCAGGGGCACGTTCGTCCAATTTCTTCGGGCGAGCAGTTTTTCACCGTGGCTATAAATACCCCTCCTTCCCTTCCTCACTTCTTTTACTCCGCTCGACCTCTCTCTCCAGCTCGAGCTTCTCAAACCCTAGCGCCGCCGCTACTTCATCGTCGCCGGTGAGGAAGAGCTTCACTGCCTCGACCTCGTCGCCGACATACTCGCGCCGACCGCGGACATCTTCACTCTGCCACCGCCGTAGCCGTCTTCCTCCGCCAAGTTAGGGCGTGGAAGATCTGCACAGACGAAACTCACATCTCCTCACTCCAGTTCGTCGTGTTCTTCGTCCAGGGTAAATAAAAGTTACTTTTACCGCCCTCGTTGATTCGAATGATTATCTACAAAATCTTCAAAAGTGTTTTTTTCATATCTTCACACACTGAACACCTCATAAAGTCATATGTTCTTGATTCGTTTCTCTAAGCATCATTTTTCTTCAAGATTTCTCAATTGTTTTCATCAACTTAACTCATTTGCAGCGTTCCTCGAAGAAAAGTTGCATACTTCTTCAGAGAATTCGATTGTTCAAATTCCTCAACTGAAGAAAATGGCTGATGGTAAAAGGCCACAGAAGGGAGGAAAGAGGCATGAGGTAAATACAGCGTTTGAGATCTCTAATGACATATATGCTGGGTACTGCACACCTACTGAGGAAACCAAGAATGAGCGCAAAGTGCGCATTCAGAAGATAGAGAGGAGATGGGCAAGAGAATGGAGGGAGTACAGATATGTCACTCCTAAGTATATGAAGAAATTCACACTCAATCCTCCATGCCCAAGAGCACCACTGGCACCTGGCCAAATTGCTGATCCCACCAGCCTCAAGCGAGGTGAGGACTATCCTGATGAATGGGCCAAGCGCCAAGGTAAGTTGGCTAAGCAAGCCAAAGAAGCAGTGAGGAGATTCAATGAAGACTCTGCCGCTGCTACTGCCTCTACTGAGAGCTTTGCTGTCAAGCCAAAGAAGGCTATGTTAAAGAAGCATGCACGCAAGCCAAGTGCTTCATCAACAATGCCCTCACGGCCAGAATCATCAAAGCCCTCACGGTCAATTCCTCATGCTGCTCCTGTTCCTCCAAAGTCCTCAGCTCCTTCGCCAAAGCCTTCAGCTGTTCTGACCAAGTCCTCAGCACCTGTGCATCTCGCTTCGTGCCAAAGGACTGCCGGCATCTCCATTGCCTCAGGTGTCTTAGCTAGTTCCTCAGCTGCACTAAGTTCCTCAGCTGGCCCCTCACTGCTGAAGACAAAGGCCACTGCTGGACGAGGTCCACGCCCAAGTCCTCAAAAGAAGCAAGTCACTTTCCAAGTGTCGTCTGATAAAGACGAAGCTGATGATGATGAACTTGCAGAAATCATCAGAGACAGGCAAGTCAGGGCCGCTAGAGCCAAAGGATCAGAGGTGCCACTACTTTTGGATCCCAAGCTGATCCTCGACTACATTGATGATTGGCACAAGGACCCCAACACTCCCTTGCCTGACTTCAAGCTGACTCCTGGCCAGAGTCACATGCTGACCCACTTCATTCAAAAAGAAAAGTAGAAATTTGAGAAGGCCAGGCAGATCAAGAAAGCGTAGTATAAGAAGGAGATATTTCTGAAGAACAACATTGTCACTATGACAACTGATGAACTTGTAAAAATCCAATCTGAAATCAAAACCCTCAGCGATGACTTCAAAGCCTACTATGCTGATTGGCAATGAGCCAAAGTTAGATTTGTAAAGATAACTGAACAGTTCACTTCAAATGTTGCTGCCCCAATGCAACAGGAAATTCCTTAGGCTGAAGCATCTGCTCAGCCGACTAAAGAACATGCCAGCACCACTGATGAAAATTAGGCTGCTGAAGAAAATGTGAGTTCCAGGGCTGATGACTGCACTCCACTGCTGAAGAAATTGCCAGGGCATCCACTAGTGGTGCGCCTTAAGAAACTGAAGAAATCAGGGCAACTGCATCAGTTGTGCCTTAAGAAAATCAACCAGATTTCTCTGCTCCTTCCGCGCCAACACCAACTCCGATCCTTCCATCTGCATCAGATGTGAAGAAGACCAAGGCTGCATAGCGTGCTGCAGTGAAGAAAAGGAAAGCATCAGCTGCTTTAGATTCTTCAGCTTCAAAGAAAATGAAGCCTATGACAAGTTCATTTGCATATCCGATTGATGATGTTCCCATCTCAACCAGGCCATCAAAGGACCTTGTTCCTTTTGATGAAGAATATGTGATCCCCAGTGGATCTGATGAAGAAACTCATTCTGCTGCTTCATCTGAACCATTGGATGAAGAAATTGAAGTGGATGCGATCCCTTCAACACCTATCATCTCCTCGCCTATGCCTCAGTTCACAGCTGAAGAGGCTGGCGTTGAAGAAATGGAAGATGAAGATGTGGACATTGGCTGCTCCACACCCGTAATCAGTGATGAATTCTAGAAAAGTCAGCATCCAAACTCTCCAATGTTCACCCCTCTACAGCAAATTCCTCAGTCCCCCACACAAACTGTTCACATGGGCTCTGAAGAAACTCATCCCACTGCATCTGTCCATGAGGAAATTTCAGCCACTAGCGCTAAAGAAACTGCTGCTGCTGAACAACCAACGACGCAGACTGCCCCTGAGGAGGAACCAGAAATTCCTCAGCCTGAAGAACCTGCGATTGAGATTCCTGAGGTCGTGATGCAACTCACTAACACTCCTCTGCCGAAGCCAAAGGATCCATTCTCACGCAAGCAAAAGTTCAAGGCTGATGATTTCTTCGGTGAGCACGTATTCTTCGAAGATTACAACCCATATGACTCTGCTCGCATTAGGAAGAGGCGTTTCTGGACTGCTAGTCAAGCCAATTTCTATTCCTCAGTGATGTTCAACAAGGAGAAGATTTTCTACCATGAGTATATTCCTCACGTGGATATGGAATCTCTGTCGTGCTTCACACCAGTCCTCAGTGTTTTTCACGACGCTGGACTGCTCAACTTTTGCTCTAACATCTGCGATTGGAATGAAAAACTGATTCTTCAATTTTATGCAACGCTGCACATCACCGGAGATGCTGAAGATGTGAATTCATGGGTGCTGGACTTGATGTCTGAAAACACTCACTATACTGCACCAGCCTCTGAATTGCTTCGTGCTCTACCACTCAGTCCTCCCCTTAAAGAAGCTCGCTGCATCTACAGTGAACCTGAGCTCACACATCATTACATGCAGGTGCTGATGAAACCTTTGAAGCCAGCTCAAGCACCAAGAACCAAATTCCTCGTGAAGGAATTGTTGTACGTGCCCAGAACTGTTTATCGTATTCTTACGAGGACAATCAGTCCTATCAAAGGTCACGACTCATCTGATGAGGAAATTGTTGGCATCATGAAGAATCTGGTATTCAACATCGTTCATGGCATTCCTATCAATTATCACGATTTCTTCATGAGGACTATGGCCAATGTTGCACTGTCTCCGTTTGAGCTGAAGCCTTATGCACCTTGGATCATGAGATTCCTCAGGACAAGGTCTTCACTCAACTACAAAGCTGATTTCCAGAATCATCTCAGCTACTTGCCCCCAATTGAAGTCCTCAAGCAGACATATTCCTCAGTTGATGGAAAGGGCAAGGCACCAGCTGTAATTGATGAAGGCATTCGTCCATTGGATGGTCAGTTTCACAAAGCTGCATCTTATTTCACCAATGATGACTCTGCCACACATGACTCTGCCAATGCACCCAAGTCCACTCCTCAAGCCACTGCTCCGTGCGTGATGACTGACCGTGAACTTCTGCTTAGTCTTCACCAGAAGGTGGATCGAAATCACAAATGGGTTAAGCGTCAGTTTGGTTCACTTCTTCACAACATGACTGCCACACACAATGCAGTGAAGAAAAACCACTACTACCTCCATCAAGTCTTCGGTCGCACCTGGGCAATCTTGTCACATCTGTATGGTGAAGAAGATCTGAAGAACATGGGTCTTAATGAAGATTTTGACTGGTATGCACCTCCACTGAAGAAATTCAAGAAGGTCAAGGTTCCTTCTCTGGTGGCCAGCTCATATTCTTCATCGCGCGACACTGATGAACATGAAGATTTGGAGACACTGCGGCAGGCCCTACATCAACCAACGACCCCAACAACGCTGGCGCTCCTTCATCAACATGATTATCTTCAGGGGCGTTAGTCCTTATTTTCGATCCTTTTGGTCATTCGATGACAAAGGGGGAGAAATATGAGTTAGTCTTCAAGCGGGTCTACTATATGGGCATTTTTTTGCTAAGTTACAACTCTCGTTCTTCTGAAACTTTATTGGATCGAGTTGTAATCTTAAACCCGATGGTGCTCTGATACTTTTGATGCATTGTGCTCTGATACTCTTGATGCACTATTCTGCATGCTTATTCCTTGTTTAATATTATTGCACGCATGCTGAATTTCATCAGGCACCATATTTCATCATGCATTTCAAATTCTTCATATTATATGTTAAATGCGTGTATGAATTACAAGATATAGGGGGAGATCTCCATGATTCAACTCTTCAAGTGTGCATTGCTTCAAAAGCAAATTCCTCACTATGCACATCTTCATGGGGAGTTCTTCTATATCTTGCAATCAAATTCCTCAATATCAGTATTTACACTTCATATGTTTATCCCCGTTGAAAACTTAACCTATATTGTCATCAATCACCAAAAAGGGGGAGATTGTAAGTGCATCTAGTGCCTCTTAGTGATTTTGGTGTATTCAAGACTTATAGGTTAAGGGACTAATGCGTGTGTGAGTGTACACAGCTCTATAATTCTATGAGGAGTTTGATATTTACAGGAAAAGTCGACCCCTAAAAATGAATATCTTCGACTGAAGATTTTGGTATTTCTAAAGACTTTCATGAAGACTTTGAAAGTGAAGAAATTGGTGTGTCCGTGAAGACTTGATATTCATGCGAGAAATATGAAGCTTGAAGACTTTCGTGTTCATAGTTTTGTTTTTCTCTTTCTTGAGTCATAGGAAACACCGTACTGTTAAAGGGGGTCGAGGAAATACTAAGGAAAAATTTCCATGTGATGCTCAACTCAAAATCCTACACCTACCAATCTCTTCGAGTGAAGCCATTGGAAATCTCATATAGTTCAGTCAATTTCTTCAGTGACAGAGACGAAGTTCTTCTGGTCTCTGAGGAATTTATTCTGACTGAGGAGTTAGGAATTCGCCAGTGCGGATTGCCTACACAGTGAGGAACATGATAGCCCTAAGGATTTTGCTACTCAAAATTCCGACCGTTGCTGTGCTATGCGCCAGCTGTCCCAAAATATCTATCCACCTAACGGTCATATCATTTAAGGGCATTTATGTTTTATCATGTCGGACTGCTCCCTAGGCTATAAATAGCCGCCCCCTACAACCACTAGCTGGTTGGCTGCTCCGAGAGAAACTGACACTTGTCATTTGAGTGCAACCCATCCTCCGAGGACTTTGAGCGAAAATCATCAAGTGAGGAAAAACCAAAAACCCAAAACCCAAACACCTACAAACCCCAAGTGATTGAGCATCACTGAAGAGATTGATCCTGAGTGGATCCGACGCTTGTTACCTTTGAAGACTGTGCTTCTTCCAGACGGTTAGGCGTCATGGTCTAGAGCATCCAAGAGGAATTGTGGATCGCCGAGTGACCAAGTTTGTGAAGGTTTGGAAGTCGCCTGAAGACTTACCACGAGTGATTGGACGAGGTCTGTGTGACCTTAGTTCAAGGAGAATACGGTGAGGACTGGGTGTCTTGGACTAAGTGTCCTTAACTGGGTGTCCGGGACTGTGTGTCCTCGAGTTTAAATACTTAGCCGCTCCAACCAGACGTACAACTGAGACAGTAGTTGGAACTGGTCTACCAAATCATTGTCTTCACCGAGCTTACTGGTTCTATTTCCTCAACTCTTTCATTTCCTTATAACTGTGCTGTATGTTTGTTCATATCTGTGTTTGAAGACTTTGACTGAAGACTTTCTCAATTTCCTCGGTTCAATTTCTTCAGTCTGTTTGTCTTCATCCTGTGTTATCCTGTGATTACGCTTCCTGTACTCTGTGTCTGTCTTCATTTCATCATGATGACTATGCTTGTATTCTGTTGTGTTTACTTTTGAGTACTTATTCCGCTGCTAGTAGTTCTTCGCTAAGGAATTTCCTCATCAACAAATTCCTCAGTGAAGAATTTCGTAAAAATCGCCTATTCACCCCCCTCTAGTCGATATAACGCACTTTCAGCAACGCGTTGCTCGCCCGATGCTGCGAATCAGAGATAATCAGAGACGGGTTCCTGCATGGGTGTTGACGGTGTGATCCCTTCCTGCTTGCATCAATGCAGCCGCAGCCATGGCGGGATTGCAATAGCAGGGTTGCCGATGCGGCAGAGTAGCATCATGCGACATCGGCGACGGTCCTCCCGGTTCCCAATTGTGGTGGTTGGTGGTGCTCGCCATGGGTTTGACGGCCTCTGCTCTGCTAGTGACGAACTAGGAAGAAAGGGGAAAAGAGAGAAAGCGAGTGGAGTCGCTAGGAGATAAGTCGCCCTATAAGGACATCTCTAATCGAATATGCCCTATAACTTCTCAAATGCTCCTCCCTTAACTCCTCAAAATGAGAAAAATAGAAAGTGTCCGGACCTAATCGAACGCCTATATTTGACTTTCTAATATTGTTTTAGTAATTCTTTCATCTTTTGTGACATATATTTCAAACAATTGCACGGTAGTTGAATAATTATTCTAATGATTTAAATGCATAATATGCAACAATTCAACTACAGACACACATATGGTTCATCCAATCGAACAATTCAAATTAAAACATGCATATATTTCATCCAGGAGCCACCAAATCGACCAAGTTTATCCAAAAATATGTAGTGGACCAAGCCCTAGTAATGGTGCAACACAAATGGCTTGTCTCCACCCTTCTTGTTGTGTTGCATGTATAGCTCTTGGATGATAGGCACATAGTCTGTTATTTGCACACCACTCACTGATGCAATGTTGACTTGATCAACACAACTGGACCATCGGTTGCATTGCTCTTGTATCACACCCCACCGGTGAGCAACAGAGCCTTGCCTCGTTGAGTGTGGCAGGAATGAATGGTCACAATGTTGGAGTAGTAGTCTTCAGTCCTACTCCAAAACTTCTCCTTCATTTGATAAGTACCAACCAAGGCATCAAGCAAGACATTCATCTAAGCACGGCACAAAAACAATGTCCTCTTGGGCATCAAGGAATCTTCGCCAAACCTTGTACATGTGTTAGTGACCAATAATTTAGTCGAGCCTATAGTCTAACTAGACTTCAAAACCATTGGTTTTCCATAGGGTTTTCTGCTTTTTGACATGTCACAACAAAATCAACCATCAGTGACCCAAGAAACCGGGAGGCAGCTATCAAAGAAGCCAAATCAAACCTACAAGCTCCCGCAATGCATGAAAACTTTTTTATTTCTAACACCGATTACAACTCTCAGCAGTCAGCACCACACACACCCACACGACGTTTACACCCTGGACGCCTTACTATTGACGGGAAAATCACCTTTCACTAAAATAATATTTTGAATTAATAAGACACCAAAACGTCAAATTTGAGATTTGATCAATGGTGTCTCGGATGCCACCTCTCTGCTGACTATCCAACCACTGGTTGGTTTTCTGCGACAGGAGAAATCTTTAATTTTTGTTTGGGAAACTTCAAATCTATTCATCTTCAATCATGACAGTACAAATATCAAAAAATAAATAAAAGAAATGCATCCAGACTCGTAGACCACTTAGCGAAGACTACAAGCACTAAAGCGAGCCAAAGGCGCCGCAGTCATCACCCCTTCCTCACCGGAGCCGGGCAAAACTTGTTATAGTTGACGGTCAAAAAGTCATCGTTCTAAGGCCCTATAGAACCAGCGCATCAGAATAGTAATTGCCACCAATGAAGAGAATTGTATATAGGAAGGATCCAACCTAAAAACACACAAACATAGACGAATGAAGACCGAATCCGAGCAGTGTTGGCGTTCTGGGAACGGGGGTCCTCAGACTTGCCTGCCTGTGGCCTGCGGCGTGGCTCAAAGGGGGACCCAGCATGGCCCATCTTCACCAACACAGACCCAAGACCCTCGCGAGGGGCCAAGCCTCGCGGGGCGGACGACACGGAGCTCCCTCAGGCACGGCCTCATCAGGCTGGCTCGCGAGGAGGCGGAGAGATCAAGGCGGGGTACCTCACGAGGTGCCCGTGACGCAAGCCATGACGACCAAGGGCGCCAGGCGGGTGCCAGCCCGCGCAGTGTCCTCCTTTCCCCTTTGGTGCAAAGGGGGCAAGCGCAGCCGCGGAGTACCGAGGCATCAGGCAAAGGTTGCCATTTCGGTGCAACGAGACCAAGGCCAGGAGGACTGCAAGACTGAGGTCATCGTGGAGCCCAAGACGGCGTCAGGCGAAGACTATTTTTGTCAGGATAGCTAGTACTAGCTGTCCCCCTTCAAATTAGCCCGCCATTGTTGGCTCCCTTCCCACTCGATATTTGGAAAGAGGACCAGGGCCTCTATAAATAGGACCAACCACCCACAAGGTTGGAGGAGGTGAGAGGTTAGAGGAGAGAGGTGGAAGGAGATCGAGATAAACAATCGAGAAGAGAGAGAGAGAGAGAAGGGTGACTGAACTCCTCCCAGCAGTTCATCGCCCCAGCCAAGAATAGGCCCTCGCGAGGCTGTTCTTTCTTGTATTGTTCATCATCATCATCCCAAGAGGCAATCCACCACACCACACACTGGAGTAGGGTATTACACTACAACGGTGGCCCGAACCAGTATAAACCCTGTGTCTCTTGTGATGTTCTTTCCATAACTTAGATCTCAGCGAGGCGGAGGGGTGCAGGTAGGTAGGAGGCGAAATCTCCGTGCGCATCCCAGTGTTCGAACCTCAAGGGTCTGCCGGAACCCGAAATCCGACATTTGGCGCGCCAGGTAGGGGTGCGCCGGAATTCGTCTTCCACCACCCCATTCTCCTCCGACCATCGCGCCCATGTCCGACGCTCGTCGGGCCCGTGCCGAGCGCCGGGCCACCCTCGCTTCCCACGTCGCCCAGACGGCTCCTGTCGGTGGGCGTCCTCGTCGTTCCCCGTCACCTGCCATCAATGCCGCCACCGGCCCGGCGGGGGACGAGCAGCAAGCATCGTCTCAGCATCCGTCCATGCGGCAAGACGGCCGCACCGCAACTCCCTCGCTCACCCCAGCTGGTTCTTCGTCCCGCGCGCTCCGCGCACCCATGGAGGCTCGAGCTGCGCTCATTGCGGCAAACGAGCTCCTGCGCTATCATCCCATCGACGACGTCTACGAAGAATGGCTCGACCGCGTCGCCGAGCTCGTCCGTGCCACGGGGGGCTCTCCTGCGCCGTCCATTCCGCTGCACCGCACCCCGCCCCGCGCGGGTGACAAAGCTCCGGTGGCGCCCCGGCCGCCTCCTCCTCAGGAAGGCGCCATGGCTCCAAGGCGCGTGGTCCCTGGGCGGAACCCGCTCCGACAGGTGCCAGCGCGACAAGAGCAGAGCTGTCAAGAAGTCCCTCGCCCGCAAGAAGCTGCCTGGGCGCTCCGTGCTCCAGCACGTCGCGACCATGCTCCTGCTCCCGCACGTCAAGACCCCGCTCTGCTCCGAGCTATAGCGCGAGGGGACATGCAAGACCAAGCTCTCCGTCACCCAAGGCCTCCCGTGGCCACAGCAGGCTACCATGCCTTCACCACCGAGCTACGCAGCGTCGCGTGGCCCAGCAAGTTCAAGCCAGACCTGCCTCCTCGTTACGACGGCACGGCTGACCCTGCGGAGTTCCTCTAGCTCTATGAGCTGGGCATCGAAGCTGCCAACGGAGATGAGAAGTTCATGGCGAACTGGTTTCCCGTGGCGCTCAAGGACGGGGCCCGCACCTGGCTCCTGAACCTGGCTCTAGGCACGATCTCCTCCTGGGACAAGATGCGCACCCGCTTCATCGCCAACTTCCAAGGTACTCGCGACCGGCCACCCGCCGTGAGCGACATGCGCCGCATCAAGCAACAACCCGGGGAGACCCTGCAGAAGTACATCCAGCGCTTCAACAACGCACGCCTCAAGATTCCCAAGGTGACTGAGGAGGCCATCATCTCAGCCTTCTCCGACGGCGTGTGCGATGTCAAGATGAAGGAGGAGCTGGCGATGCATGAAGACCTGTGCACTTTCTTGGAGCTGTTCAACTTGGCAACCAAGTGCGCCAGGGCTGAGGAAGGGCGTCTCTCCCTCCTCGAGCTGCCTGCCGCAGACCCAGAAGAGAAGAAGCCCAAGGCCAAGGATGTGAAGCGCAAGGGGGCTGTCGTGCTCGCGGCAGAACCAGACACCAAGCGGGGCAGAGATCAGCCCGAACCTTCGAAGGGCAGCCGGTACTGTGTGTATCACGACCTCCACACCCACAACACCAACGAATATCAAGAGCTTCGAGCCGTGCGAGAAGGAAGGATCGGCCGTCGCCCCGACCGCGGTGACCGGGGCTACGGTCGAGGAGGAGGAAGGAACGCAAGATGCTGGGAAGACCGTGGCCCGCGCCAAGGGTGGCGCGATCAACCTCGCGAGGATCGCTGGCAAGACCCGCCTCGCGAGGGAGACTGGAGGGATCAGCCTCGCGAGGATCGCCCGCAAGGCAACGCAGGCCTCCCTCCGCTGCCGCCGCAGCCAAGGAGAAACGAGGACCGCCACCAGGACGAGGGGGCTGGGGGCTTCCAGGAGCCGCGCGTGATCGCCTGCATCCTGGGAGGGGCTCAAGCCCCAGCCTCTCAACGCATCTTCAAGCAGTTCGCCCGCGAAGTGAATGCAGTCCTCCCCAGGCTTGAAGCCACGCGCCCTCTCAGGTGGTCGGCGTGCGCCATCACGTTCAGCTCAGCAGATCAGCTCAAGTGTGCGGCTACAGCCGGAGTCCTCCCGATGCTTTGTTCCCCAATCATCAGCAACGTGGTGGTCACCAGGACCCTCATCGATGGCGGGGCAGGGCTCAACGTCCTGTCCGTGGAAACATTCAACAATCTCCAAGTGCCCTACAGCCAGCTTCAGCCAACCAAGCCTTTCTCCGGAATCACCGACGGCTCCATGGTCCCGATTGGGCAGGTCCGCCTCCTTGTCACCTTCGGGGCATGCGACAACTACCACATCGAGCTCATCGACTTCGACGTCGCTCACATTCGCCTGCCGTACAACGCCATCCTTGGGTACCCAGCGCTGGCCAAGTTCATGGCCGTAACTCACCACGGCTACAACGTCCTCAAGATGCTAGGAAGTGGCGGAGTCATCACGGTGCCCTGTGAAGAGAAGGACGCGGTGTGTTCCCTGCAACAAGCCTTTCAGGCCGCGTCACTGGAAGACCTGGATCGCGGAAGTAGGAGGCTTCCCGAGACCGCCCCCAAGAAGAAGAAGACATCGTCCGGCCCGGCCCCTTAGGAGGCAGGCCCCTCTGGGCCCGTGCTTGCCCAGGGGGAACCTCCTTCCATCGCATAGGAAAGCGTGCCCGGTGCCCTCCTCAGGCAGGGCTCGGGGGCTCTCCCCTGGAGGGCCACCGACCTAGCCAGGGTCACGAGGGAGGCGCTTGGGCACCACATGGAGGCGTGTTTCGAAGCACGTTTCCCTCAAGAAGGAGCAAGGCAAAGAGAGCCAGACCCTCAGGAGTTCGCCAGCAAGGCCATTCAGGAGCTACAGGAGTCAAGGGTCATGAAAGGCGGCCGCCGCCTACCAGCAGTGGCTCCCCATCCAGGTGAGGATGATGGGCTGCGCGTCTGCATCGACATACCAGGGCTCAGCCGAGTCGCCTCTCTGGAGCACCTCTGGCCCTCGCGTGTGGGGCGCTGCGGAGGTCCACCCCACAGCTACGTTCGCATGCCTTACGGCTTGCCGAACGCGGCTGCCACATACCAGTGCCTCATGAGGGGCATCACGGAGGCACAAGAGGCTAGGCGTTTCGCAGCCCTGGCAGAGATGGAGATGGTCCGCGAGGAGCCGCCAGCGCCTCTGGAGCCTCCCGAGGCCCCTGGGCCTGGGGGCTCGTGAGGATCGGCTTTCGCAGCCCACCGAGTCTGCTACACCAACACCCCTTCGTCCTCAACGTCATCAGGTGACATCTTTCAAGTTTCACTTCCAGCTGGGAGCGCCCCCCAGGGCTGCATTATTCCCAGGCTGCATGGGTCCGCCCCTGCGGCGTGTATCCCTTTTATTTCATGTTGTTAGCTTACCTTGTTGGGGGCGCCCCTCGGGCTGCATGATCCCCAAGTCGCTCGGGCCTGACCCAGTGATGTCCACCTTCCCAGCATCTATTTAAATGAATCCACTCCTTAGCGGCTAATGTGCTTGACCTATTTGCCCGCTCAACTGACGAAACTACTCCCAAACGGCACGATGCTTGCACATGGGTCCGTCCCTGCAACGCCGACAAAACTGAATGGCTGAGCTCTGGCCGCGGCAGCCCCTCATGGCGCCACCTCGTCAAGCCTTCAGTGCCTCATTGCCCCTCGGAAGCAACCAACGGCTGACTGTCAATTGTCATGGCAACCCCTCGTTCTTTCTCTGATGGGTCTACAGGATCTCTTAAAGGAGCTGCGTCAGGCGAGGCCCTTGCGGTGTCTCCTTCACTCTCATCCGCGCGAACCGCTTGCACTTTAAAGGGGGGGGGGGTACCTGAGCATCGTGACTCAGGGCTCCTACTGGCTCTCCAGCCCTCACCCTCTGGCCTTGTCCACGACATCGTGACCTGGCATACCAGCGACGGCTGAGACTCGCTTGAGGGTCGGGACCCGAGGACGTAGAGCAGAAAGGGGAGCAAGGGCGAGAGGGGAGGGACACACGAGGACCTCGCCGAGCAACCTCGCGCCTGCCGATGCACGGACCCAGCGACACATCAGAGAGCGGCCCCTGATTCTCGAGATAAGTCACCACCCGGAAGCGCCACCTACCGTGGCACCATCCTCGCACCTAATGCAATCCCATGTTAGCGACGCCGCTCTCCTTTCTCACCGAACGACGGCTGCTTGAGCGCCAAAGGGACCTCCTGAGCATCGCGACTCAGGGGCTCTTACCAGACTCCGGGTCGCTCACCTCCTGGCCTTGACCACGGCATCGCGACCTGGCATACCAGCGACGGCTGAAGCCGCCTTGGGACTGGGACCTGTCGGCGCAGAGCACCAAGCCCTCGTGAGGTTCGAAAGGGAGGACAGCTAAGATGGAATGAGCAACTCGCACAATTCTACGACAAGGGTTATATTAACAAAACAGGATCACAGGCACCTTACAAGCCCCCACGGGACGCGTCTTTGATTCCTCGCAGGGAACAGATCCTAAAGGGACACTAACTACGCGCGCCCCTGCAAAAGATGCCATCATCAACAATGGGCCGTCAAGCACCGGCGCCAACCCCATCCAGATTAGAGTCGGCGGCGGCCTGACGAGCCCGCCCTGCTCCAGGAGCGGCGCCAGCTCGGGGGCTCGTAGCTGTCGTCGCTCGTCTCCGGAGTCGCGAAGAGCTCGCCGGAGTCGCTGGAACCTCCGACGCCTCCACCGCCAAGGGAGCAGTCGGCGGGCCCAGTCCTCGCCACAGCAGGGTCCCGGCCACCTCTCCCGGGGCAACACTCCAGCCGGCACCCGTTCGCATCGAAGACCTTGAAGAACATCACCGAAGCACCGTCATACTCCAAGTGGATCGCGAAGGCGCCTCTTGTCCTGCAAACCCGGGCGATTTCGCTCCAGCCCCGAGTCATGAAGACCTCGCCCGGGGCAACGACCGCGACCTCTGCCTCGGTCGCGAGGGTGCTGCAGCCGGCGTGCTGCAGCCAAAGCTCCAGGAGTTCTCCCTGCGGGGTGATGGAGGCGAAGAAGGGAGGAAGGCGAATCCAAGACTGAGGAGGCATGGCGACGTGGAGCACGAATTCTCGGGAGGAGCCCTCGGTGTGGACCCCAGGGGGGACGACCCACACCTTTGTGACCCGTCGGCGCCGACGGCGGCGCCACCCGTGGCGATCAGCATCAGCTCCTTCAGGGCCCTCGATGTGGGCGTACAAGGGAAGTGGGAACCCCGGCGGTGCCCGCTCGCACCAAGGCCTCGACACCACCTGATGGGCCCCCTCGTCCGGGCCATGGAGGACGAGCCGTTTCTTCGGTGGAAGTGGGTCTGGTTCCTCTCGGGGAGCCTTTCCCTTCTCTGCCGTCGAGAACCGGCGGATCGGAGCCATCGCAGCAAGACGGAGCAAGGACCGGAAAGAAGGAGAAGCAAGGAGGGATCGACTGGAAGGGCGCGCGCCGTTCCGTACTTATGGCCGGCGAAGGCCAACCGCCGACCTCCACGATCACAGGTAATCATGACCCACTTTGCATGCAGGAACTTGTCCAATCCGTGCAGTTGCCGAGGCGCCATGGGGAAGTGGAGGCGCCCACGTCCAATCAACCGCCACGCGGCGCCCAAGGCCGCAGGCTGTTAGGGCCCGCGGCGCTTCGCTCTTGCCCTTCCGCCTCCCTGCACGGCCAAGTCCGGGCGCGCCTTGGGCCCGGGGGCTACTGTCGGCGTTCTAGGAACGGGGGTCCCCAGACTTGCCTGCCTGCGGCCTGCGGCGTGGCTCAAAGGGGGGCCCAGCATGGCCCATCTTCACCAACACAGACCCAAGACCCTCGCGAGGGGCCAAGCCTCGCGGGGCGGACGACACGGAGCTTCCTCAGGCACGGCCTCATCAGGCTGGCTCGTGAGGAGGCGGGGAGATCAAGGCGGGTTACCTCACGAGGTGCCCGTGACGCAAGCCATGACGACCAAGGGTGCCAGGCGGGTGCCAGCCCGCGTAGTGTCCTCCTTTCTCCTTTGGTGCAAAGGGGGCAAGCGCAGCCGCGGAGTACCGAGGCATCAGGCAAAGGTTGCCATTTCAGTGCAACGAGACCAAGGCCAGGAGGATTGCAAGACGGAGGTCATCGTGGAGCCCAAGACGGCGTCACCATGAGAGCTTTGTGCAGGCGAAGACTACTTTTGTCAGGATAGCTGGTACTAGCTGTCCCCCTTCAAATTAGCCCGCCATTGCTGGCTCCCTTCCCGCTCGATATTTGGGAATAGGACCAGGGCCTCTATAAATAGGACCAGCCACCCACAAGGTTGGAGGAGGTGAGAGGTTAGAGGAGAGAGGTGGAAGGAGATCGAGATAAACAATCGAGAAGAGAGAGAGAGAGGGAGAGAGAGAGAGAGAGAGAGAGAGAGAGAGAAGGGTGACTGAACTCCTCCCAGCAGTTCATCGCCCCAGCCAAGAACAGGCCCTCGCGAGGTTATTCTTCCTTGTATTGTTCATCATCATCAGCCCAAGAGGCAATCCACCACACCACACACTGGAGTAGGGTATTACACCACAACGGTGGCCCGAACCAGTATAAACCCTGTGTCTCTTGTGTTGTTCTTTCCATAGCTTAGATCTCAGCGAGGCGGAGGGGTGCAGGTAGGTAGGAGGCGAAATCTCCGCGCGCACCCCAGTGTTTGAACCTCAAGGGTCTGCCGGAACCCAAAATCCGACAAGCAGATCCACCAAAGTCAACCACCGGTCAAATCCCGCGAGATCCGCCGGAGACACACCTCCTCACGCCCTCTGGCGATGCTAAACGCACCATGGGGAAGAGGCCTAGGCGAGGAGATCCTTATTCCATCTTCAATGAGCCACCGTCGTCTCGTTTTTTAGAACAAGACACAAACTCTACCAAAACTGAAAAACACGTAAAAGGGGGCCCTCCCACCGAAAAGGCTCGAGATCCATCGCTCCCCCATGATCCTAAGGCCAAAGGAATGAGGCAGATCAGAGATACCATCGACGGGAGACTAGAACCCTAGCTGTCTTTTCCCTTGGGAGGAGAGAAGAAATCGAAGCAGCACAAACATGAAATCGACAGAATCTGAGCATTCCACCTAAAAAATCAACATCCTTTATACTAGCAAGAATATACTCCCTCCATCCCAAAATAAGTGTCTTAATTTTATGCTAACTTTAGTACAAGTTGGACTAAAGTTGAGACATTTATTTTGAAACAGAGGGAGTACTACTTCAGCAAAAAAAATCAGTGTCAAAAGAATAGAACTTTCGGTAATGTTATCTGACGAATGTCAGCTGGGACGAGGATGGCAAATGAATGCTTTTTTCCTAATAGTTTTAGTTGCTTCGTAAGATCAAACTGATTGTTTTAAACAAAAAATGTATTTTTATGAAAAAACTGCCATGATGTTCTGGAGAAGTTGTTATCCCCTCACAACTGAAGCTGCCAATGAAATCATTCAAAGTGTCACCCCTTCCCAATGGACGTTCTAAAAGGGTCCAAAACTTTTTGTATGTGATAACGTGGCTTCCCATGAATCCCATCCTATAAGGGCATCCCCAACACTGATCCTTAAACTGTTCGCATACGTCTGGACCGCATGGTCTGGACGTATTGTGTCATCCAAAGCGGGCCGGTGTCGGTTCGCTGAGTGGCCCGGACGCACTTTCTCCCGCAAAATGAAAGCGGAGTTGGAGGGCTTTGCGGGAGTCCGAACAACAGCTACGTAGGACTCCGACAACCCCGGCCCACTAAATCCCCCCTTCGGTCTCATTTTCTTCCAATCCGCCCCTGCTTTGCATCAGCACGCCCCTCCTCTGATGTCGCAGCTATACCTCTTCGGTCGGCACACAGGCATCGCGGACCTCCGCAACCAGCACCCGCTCGCCTTTTAAGACGACACCCTTCACCCAGGACCCGTCCGTGGGCAAGTACACTCTGCCGCCCTTGTCGCCGTCATCCATGGCAGACACCACACACGGTAGGTGTTCGGTCAAATGACATTGAACTTATTTTCGAACTCCAAGTCATTGTTTTAGAGTACGAATGATGGAGGGATACTCGACCATGGCGAATGAGTTTTTGTGCGATGTGTGGTTGGCCGTATCCGCGGATTTCGTAGGCAGGAGCAGAGAAGGGCTCTTCTGGCAGCGCGTGCATGATACGTTTCACGCGCGAAGCACATTGCGCCGTACAATATGCACATCATCCATGATCGCAATGTGATGTCGTTATCGTATCGATGGTACGCCATCCAGACCACAGTCACCAAGTTCTATGACACAGTTGATATGTTGGAGGCAAGGTGGCCATTGCGTGCGGCAGCCGAGGAGATCGTAAGTTTTGCTTCTTCTTGCTCAACTTGTTGATAGGTTCATTCATTCATTCAATGTTGTTCTACATATTGTGCAGCCCGCACACGCTATCGTTATGTACAACAGGATACAGGGATGGTCATTTACGCACATAGACTGTTGGATGAAATTCCAGGGGCAGTATGTGTGAGACGGCATGATCATTCATGAAAAACTTTTGAACATTCGGCTATTTTGTTGAATTTAAACTATTGTTTTACTTGACTTATTTGCATGCTATGTACGGATAATCTGTGCTATTTTTTATCCAAACATTGATGAAACCCACTGTGTTTGCATGAATTTCGTCCAGTTAGTTGAATCCGGCTTGAAATGTTTGCGTGCAGCATTCGATGGCCGATGGCCAGCTCCCTCGTGTCCGTGTACTGGTCTCATGTTCGTGAACGGATGCCATAGCAAATTTACGGATCAACATTGAAGATGCCTAATGAAATTAAAGAAGGAAAGAATATACTCCCTCAGTCCCATAATGTAAAATCTTTTTTTAAGTCAAAAAACGCCTTACATCTTGTGACGGAGGGAGCAGATGCACCATGCATGGACTGTCAAAAAAAGAAAGCGGGTTTTACGAGTACGCTTCTGCCGTCGATGCGTCTGTGGCTGGCCCTCCTCGCCGCTCGACCTGGCACGAGGCAGGAGGCGAATCCTGTACGACCCGCTTGTGAGAGAGCTCTTCGTGGGGTGGCCCACCTGCCAGCCTCCCCATGCGGCCGGGTCGCACGTACGACCCGGTCGTACAGGATTATTTTGCCACGAGGCACAGCTCAGTCACAGTCACAGGGGATGAGGAGATGAGCGAGAGCTGCTAGGAGGAGGAGCGACACCACCCCATGGCTCCTCCTCAGTGCGCCGTCTCGTCGCCGCCCGCCCCCACCAATGCCGCCAATGCCGCCGGCGGAGGCAAGGGCAGGACGCAGCTGGCGGTGGCGCAGGTGAAGAAGCTCTGCAAGCAGGGGCGGCTCGAGCAGGCGCGGCGGCTGCTGCTGGACGCGCTGCCGCGCCCGCCGCCGACGCTGCTCTGCAACGTGCTCCTCATCGCCTACGTCGCCGCCGCGCTCCCGGACCACGCGCTCCGCCTCTACGCGCTCCTCAACCACGCCGCGCGCCCCGCGCCCCGCTCCGACCACTACACCTACTCGTGCGCGCTCACCGCCTGCGCCCGCTCCCGCCGCCTGCGCCTCGGGAGGTCCGTCCACGCGCACCTCCTCCGCCGCGCCCGCTCGCTCCCGGACACCGCCGTCCTCCGCAACTCGCTGCTCAACCTCTACGCCTCCTGCGCGAGGTACCGCCACGACGGCGTCGACGTCGTCCGCAGGCTGTTCGACGCAATGCCCAAGAAGAACGTCGTTTCGTGGAACACCCTCTTTGGCTGGTACGTCAAGACGGGGCGTCCCGATGAAGCCCTGGAGATGTTCCTGCGCATGCTGGAGGATGGCGTTAGGCCCACGCCGGTCAGCTTCGTGAACGTCTTCCCGGCGGCGGGGAGCGGCGATCCCAGCTGGCCATTCTTGCTCTATGGTTTGCTGATAAAGCATGGGGTGGAGTATGTCAATGATCTCTTTGTTGTCAGCTCGGCGATCGGCATGTTCTCTGAGATTGGCGATGTGCAGACAGCTCGGATGGTGTTTGACCGTGCTGCCAAGAAGAACATTGAGGTTTGGAACACGATGATCACTGGGTACGTGCAGAATGGGCAGTTTTCTGAAGCCATGGATCTCTTTATCCAGATACTGGGGTCTAAAGAGGTTCCATCGGATGTTGTGACTTTCTTGTCAGCCGTCACAGCGGCGTCGCAGTCACAAGATGTCAGGTTGGGTCAGCAACTGCATGGCTACTTGATGAAAGGAATGCACAGCACACTGCCTGTGATACTGGGTAATGCGCTTGTCGTGATGTACTCGAGATGCGGCAATGTTCAGACTGCATTTGAACTGTTCGATCGGTTGCCAGAGAAGGACATTGTTTCCTGGAACACCATGATCACTGCTTTTGTGCAAAATGATTTTGACTTGGAGGGCCTGTTGCTCGTTTATCAGATGCAGAAATCAGGTTTCATTCCTGATACGGTGACATTGACTGCAGTGCTGTCTGCAGCATCAAATACAGGAGACCTTCAGATTGGTAAACAGTCGCATGGGTATCTCATCAGACATGGCATTGAGGGCGAGGGCTTGGAGAGCTATCTAATAGACATGTACTCCAAGTCTGGCCGCATAGACATGGCTCAGAGAGTGTTTGATGGCTATGGGAATAACAGAGATGAAGTCACTTGGAATGCCATGATAGCAGGGTACACGCAGAGTGGCCAGCCTGAACAGGCAGTCTTAGCATTCCGGGCGATGATCGAGGCAGGTGTGGAACCTACTTCAGTGACACTTGCTTCAGTGCTTCCTGCTTGTGACCCCGTTGGAGGGGGTGTATGTGCAGGGAAGCAGATACATTGTTTTGCTCTGCGCCACTCCTTGGATACAAATGTCTTTGTAGGCACAGCTCTTGTTGATATGTACTCCAAGTGCGGGGAGATTTCTGCAGCAGAGAATGTCTTTGGTGGCATGACTGACAAGAGCACTGTCACCTACACGACAATGATCTCTGGTCTTGGCCAGCACGGTTTCGGCGAGAGAGCACTATCCCTCTTCTACTTGATGCGAGACAAGGGGTTAAAGCCTGACGCCGTGACCTTCCTGGCAACCATTTCAGCATGTAATTACTCTGGACTCGTCGATGAAGGTCTTTCTTTGTACAGGTCAATGGAAACATTTGGGCTTTTAGCTACCCCTCAGCACCACTGCTGTATCGTGGACTTGTTGGCTAAAGCCGGGAGGGTGGATGAAGCATACGACTTTGTAGAAAGCCTGGCTGAGGATGGGAACTTCATCGCCATCTGGGGATCGCTTCTGGCATCCTGCAAAGCGCAAGGCAAGATGGAGTTGGCAGCATGGGCGACTGAGAAGGTGCTCAACATTGAGAAGCAGTATGGTCATGCAGGCTACAATGTTTTGCTGTCGCAGCTATTTGCTGCTGAAGGTAACTGGAGTAGCGCTGATAGTCTGAGAAAGGAGATGAGATTGAGGGGGGCGAGGAAAGAGGTGGGTTCTAGTTGGATCAAAGTCCAGACTGCAGCATTGCAGGACAGATCTGTGGAGAGGAACCAAAAGCAAAATTTCCCCGAAAATGAGCATGTGTTCTCGATGCTGGATGGGGATACTTGCAGTACAAACGCAATCATTTAACAGTTTAAGTACTTATGGCACGGATAGATTGCAGATTTGTTGATACCTGGAGATTAGCAGGTGTCGATTAGCCCATACTGTCACGGATCGAACTCCTGCTGCCTGCGGTTGTCATGATTTGCCTTCTCCCAGAATACAACTCCTTTGGAGTCTTTGACTGGATGAAACATGAAACCCCAGCCTGCAGGCGAGGCTGCCATGGTGAAAAGGGGAGCAAGTGTGCCGAGACAACATCGCATGCTTCCATCGGAAATGAAACAAGTTGAGATCAATATAGGCATCCATCAGAGATGAAACAAGATGTTGAGATCGAGACCATGAACCACTGGGTGAAGAACCAGCTGCAGCGTGGACATCATTAATTCTGAGACCTGACATGTGAGTACGCCACTGTGAATGAAGTGTACATCAAATTTTTGTTCATACTTGTTGCTACCGAGACGCTGTAAACATTCATGTAAAATGTCAATTAAAGAAAAGTATCACAAGGTTATACTTATACAGCCAATTTAATGATGTTTCTTCAGCATTCTAGATATGAATGTAATATCTTAAATTAAGATCACATGATTACCCAGCTTGCACTCTGCACTCTGTACTAAAATATTTGGAATCACTCAGATCAAGGTAGCAAATTACTACAAGCCTCAAACGTACAGCCTGAAGCATCCCCATGATATAGCTGCAGAACAGTAGCTCGAATCCGTCAACAAAACCAGCAAAAGAACTGAAACGCCAGGGATACGCCAAAGCACTAAAGTTCAAATGAAACATTGAGCAAAAGAACCCAGCAGTGAAAGAATCATACTCCCTCTATTCCATAATTCTTGCCGTGGTTTTAGTTGAAACCACGACAAGAATTAACAATATGAGAATAAAGGTGATCACTGTAGTTATACAAATACAACAAAAATATCTCAATTGGATAAATCGGGCCTCCGGGTGGCAAATTACATGCCTCATTTGAGAATTTCAGTCTCAAACTTAGTTCGCTACAAGATACAAAACTTGCTGGAATGGTGACATTATCTATTGGTTTGCTCAAGTATGCTTCAGCTGACTTTACTTAGTTGGAGTGGTTGTCCTATGAAACATCACCCACCAGATCACCAGCCTGTGATTGGTGATGATGAATTCGCCAATGGTGTAGCAGGTAATGTTCAAGATTTTATCCTTAATCCTATGTTGATATCTTACTTGCTCTGTGAATCACAAAATTGCCCATATTCACATTCGCAAAGACCCATCCTCACCTGAAATTTTAATTCAGAAAGGGGGTGAGTAAACCAGCCACATCAAATACCTTATGGTGTGGTATATAGTGATGCAAATTGACAGCAGACCTTTCGTAAAGTGAAGGAAACTCGTCGCGAATTTCTTTTAATGACTTGACCAGCCACGTCATCAATCTACAAGGATCACATTACAACATTATACAATGTTGCATCATTTGGTATTAAATACAAGAGAAGAATTGGCAAAGACTTATTTATAAGGTTGATTTTTTATCCAACATATACATGATTCCTGTGAATAAAAATGAAGTTCAGTCGTTAATTTATGTACCTTGGCGGTTGAATTACTGTATGAGAAATGGTATGTTTAGAGCTGGAGTACGACAAGTTAACTATTTGGCACTTACAGAGATTACTAGCTAACTTGTGTATTCGTATTACTGTATGTTCAATGTTATGCTTAAAGGAGGAACAAAATACTGACTTAAATACCTTATGGTGTGGTATATAGTGATGCCAAGCATATCGACCTTCTCCAGACATGAGTAACATTGACCGAGGAGGTAGAAATACAGATTTCCGTATGCATTGTGGATCTTGGATGCTACCTTCATCAGTTCCATTGACCACACTTGGAGCACGCCAACTGCCTTTCGGGTATTGTCTGAACTCCATAATGCAAGGTCCAGCCAAAGAAAGACTAAAAATCATTTCTTCGAATGCTGAGTGTGTGTCTATGTGTGGAGACAAACCTACACCACAAGGATATTCATTTACCTGTAAGCACAATCAGGTTAATTCTATCATCAGTTGTCAACCGCTAATACTGTTAGTGATAGATAAGTAAGAAAAGAAATCCGTAATTAGACCGTGACCAAACCAACAACAGGAAATTTAAGCTACAGTTGCCACGTTCAGTGGAAACCAAAACAGTGGTAGGAACATGGAAACTTACCGTCAATTGATCCACCAGTTTTCCAGTACAATTCTTCACACCAGGGAATGTCACAATTTTGTCAAGGATTTTTGAAACAAAAGATGGCAATTCACCCAAAAACTGCTTCGAATCAACATTCCTGGTCTGTAAAGTCAACAAAACCTCGTTACAATGTAACTTTGAGCAGCCTTCACATCAAGGTTTGATGATTAAAGGTAAGGAGTGGCAAAGGAGATAGGAACTATGGAAAATTGTTCATGGTACATAAACCATCCTTTTGTACAGAAGAAGTTAAGTTGACTGCATATCATTTCACGGTGAAACTATGGAAAGTAGTTCTTGTTACATAAACAATCCCTATTCTTTTGTCCAATTTCCATTTTGTACACAAGGCTAAGGATAAGAATTTGCCAAAATGGCAGGCGAGCACTGATGCTACGGAGTTAACAATGGCAGGCAAAATGCAATTGACATTTCTTTTAGTGGGAACCTTTTTCATTTTGTACTGAAGAAAGAATTACTATATCCTTAGACAGTACATGAACTTATTGTACCAAATAAAACAGTACAAACTTATTAGACAAAACAAGGTAACCAATAGATAGATAGAACTAACTAATTGCAAAAAGGCAAGCGTAGTCACAGAGGGAAGGACAATCCGGACGATCATATACTTACAAGATCGAACTTACTTCATACAGAAATTCATAACCGTAATGCTGAACTCGCCTTTTCGCCAACCTTTTCCACGGCCTACTGTCCACGGCTGCAAGAAGCTCCTGCAGAAGGAGCAAAATTACAGACGCTGCTCAACCCAAATTTATTAGCAGCAAGCAAGCCGCCAATGGACGCTGAGACTCCAGTTCACGGACCTGTTCCTCGGCGGCAGTGACGAACTCCTGGACCAAGTGAACGCCCGGGATGCCGAGCTCCGACGACGAGAGGGCCACCGGGGGAGCGGAGACGGCGACGGGGGCCTTGGGCGGGGCGGGCACCGAGTAGCGCATGTGCAGCACGCGGCCCGCGAGGCGGGCGCAGGGGCGCCCGTGGAGCGCGGCCATCGCGGCCCCCGCGGCGGCGGGCTCGCGGAACCGGACGATGACGCGCGCGCCGCTGTCGTCGGCGGCGCTGACCGCCTCGACCTCCCCGAAGGCGCCGAAGGCCGCGGCGACGTCGTCGTGGGTCAGCCCCACCGCCGGCCCGCAGTTGGCCACGTACAGGACGGCGCTGGGAGCGGGGAGCGCGGCGGCGTCCTCGGCCGTGGGCGGCGGGCGCGTGTACCCAGACTTGGCCATCTGCGGTGTCGCGTCGCGGCAGCCGGAGATCGAGTAGAGGGAGAGGGGAACGAGCACGCGAGCGGCAGTGGCGGCGCGGCGGGCAGTCGTGTCGCGGCTTTCCTTTTCCCCGCGCGACGGCCCAGTTTCGGCCGTTTTTGCTCAGGGTGTTACATAAACGGGAATTTCATACAGAACCTCATAAGTTCGCAAATGACTAGAGAACAGGGATAGTTCCCACATTCCAAACACAACCACGGAACTTCGACAAAATGCCTCAGAAGGGGAATTTCGGCTCTATTTGGATTGGAGCCCATGAATATCACTGGAAACCTTTCAGTTTCTGCGGGTATCAAGGAAAAACTCCCAAGGTTTCCGGACCCCAAGCGTATGCGAGCACCAAGGCAATGGCATTGCAACAGTGAGAGCAATGAACAGTTAAAAAACAATGTAGAATCTGGGATAGTTGTAACTCTAAGACACGCTGAGTCCGGATTCCAAAGGCTCGAAAAGCTTCACCAAGTGAACACAACCAGATAATGCTGTAACGATCGATTCTATTATATATCATAGAGTTCGAGACTGTCTTGACAATCAGGGACCCAATGGAGCAACGCAAATGCAGCAACATTGCAGGAAAGAAAAAGGAAACCAATAGCCAGAACCATCGCAACTCCGGTTTCGCCAGTACAAATAATTTATCCCGGCAATGAATGGCATTCCTCCGAGTCCACGCTAAAATATGCTCCCATAATCTTTTCTGGGAAGGGACGAGGGTAGCCCGCCCGTCGTAAACGGATGCACGCCTGATCCTCCTGCGCAAATTAGGACAACTTACTTAAGAATACCAAAAGAAAAGGTGCTTCTCGAATCCGCTAAAAGGGTTCGGAAATTACCCCAGGGCACTCCCTCACCCATGCCATAGGGAGGCCATGCAGGCTGCCCGCTTTGGTGACTCCCCATCGGTGGCCGCATATGACTGTTAGTTGGCTGGTTGTATCTCGGTTGAAGAAATTGATGGCGACCTCGGAGACTTTGCTGAGGATAGTTCGGAGGGTTGAAACCACCGTAATTGATTGGAACAGTAGGACGGGTGCCCCTCCCATGGGAGCCTGAGTGAAGTTGCTGACCCGCTCCGTAGCTACGAAGCGCAACAAAAGTAATTAGTTGGCATAACTTGGAAAGGAGCAGATCATATAACATGGATTGTTGTGTCTTGATTCTTGAACTGAAAAGACCGATCTTGTGAAGCAAAAAAAGGGACATCTCAAGATATTCTGTCAGGTGGGTTCTTGTTTTGACAAAAACTCATTTAAAAAATTTAGAACACAATACCTTTGGCTTGTCGGTAAAGGGTTAGAGCTTGCAAAGTTGTGGCTTTGGGCACGGGTTGATCTGGCAGATCCGCCTGGCTGACCAGTTGCATCTCTAATATGAAGGCTGCTGCTTAAATCAGCTGACAATGAATTGTCTTCTTGCAATAGTGACTCATCACTGCAAAATAGAACAGTGTAACCATTTGTATTCAGACTAACTTTACAGGAAGCAATTTGAGCACACAATTCCTTACCTATAATTAGGATCCCAATCAGAAGGATCAAGTGTTGATGGAGCTGATGTATCCGGTAATACGTCAAATGAGGGCAAAGGTGGAGCATTATGTGAATTATATGCTTGGGAAGGCCCATGACTAGAAGAAGCCTCCACGGAAAAACCACTCCTGGAAGCTATTTGTGGTCTCCAACTAGAATGACCAGAACTAGGTAATGAATGCTGAGAGTAGCCAGCATGTCCGCGAATATAGGCATCCGAATGACTAAAACTGACACCATCTCCATGTCGTCCTTGTCCATGCTGAGATGCATATTCATGTGGTGGCATCGGCATGTTCTTCCTCTTGCTGTATTGGCCTACTGGTCCAGCTTTTCCCAATGGGGAGCCATGAATGCCTCCACTCGCAGGAGAACCAGAGCCATGCTTCCCAGTAGAATTAGCCGGGGTATGCATCTGGTAGTTTGGTGGGGTAAATTGTGATGGACTGGCACCAAGAGACATAGGCCCCATACTTCCAGGGCTCAATCGAATGCCTCTATCGTAAGAGAGACGAGGTCTCAGCCTAATATCTGGACTAGAGCTAACATGTGAAAATCCAGAAGGACCTACTGGTGAGTAATACATGTTGCCATTATAAACATCACCATAGCTTCCATAGCTGCTAGCAAGACCAGCATTGCCAGCATAGCTACCATGGCTACCAAGACTTCCATAACTACTCCCATAAGAAAAAGGCATTTTTGGAGGATAGGGGTTATTAGGAGGTAGACATCTGTTCACACTTCCAACCTAAAAAAAATTAGAACACGGGACATTTCAGTTTTAATGGACAAGAAAGATACCATAGGATTATAATTCTGCAAATTTAACTCAGGAGCAACATAAGAGAGTAGTTATCACCTGAGGGGAAAGACCTGCAACTAACCAGTGACCTCCTCCTGGATTGTGATCAACTGCTGCAGCATGAGCAACAGGCTACAACACAAATCAAAAACAGGATAGGTTTGAGAAAGAAAGAAAGATTGAATGAATGTGTTTACAAGCTAAAACTAAACTGTCTTTTAATTAAGGTAGAAAGCTATCTTATATCTACTAAGATCAACGATGCAACCTGTAGAACAACACTAGTGTACACAGGGAGCATTTTACATATTGATAGGTTTGTCGATTGGTGTATGTCTGTATGAAAGAGACAGGAAATTAAGTTAACTATCCGCAGACCATTGATCATTATCCTCAACGAGGCAATATGCCAACAAAAATTCACAACCTAATCTTATTTTTATGCAAATATACTTGTCATTCCTCCAAAGATAGATAATTTCAAACCCCAAAGCAGAAGCACGTCATCTAGCTTAATTTCAATTTCCTTCTTTGATAAATACGAAGTTAAGACACTAGAAGTAAAACCGTACTCACAATTCTTGGAGTCTCAGAGACGGGCTCGTATGGACCAGTAAAAGGTTCGCCTGTAATGAATGGATGGCCTGACGCCTGAAATAGGATTGTACAAATCATGTCCTTGCACATGGATCTGAATTATGTGAAATTACCAACTTGTACGTAAGAATAAATTGTGTTTTCATGAGTAAAATCTAGTAAAAATATATATATACTGTTATAGAAAGAAATGACGATTCATCAACTTAACCTGACATAATAGACTCTAATGAGATTGAAAATATTGAAGTCTCAACCTTTACATAAAGGCCAAGGCAATACAATTGCACAACTAGCATGGGAATACCTGAAATGGCGACCATCGCTTATTTGGATCAAATTCAAGAAGTCCCCTCAAGAAATCAACTAACAGCACGCGATCTGCTTTTTCTGTCTCTGAATCAAAATGCAACACCTGAGAACATGATATCAAACTTGCAAGCTGTACTCTAAGAGCTCTATGCTGCAGATTCAAGATAGTTGTACTCTAATACCAAGCCCAAATTGAAGCAAATATCCCTACAATGTCTATACTCCATAGTCCATACTAATGACCACTAACCCTGAGTCAAGTTGCAACCAGTTTATCATTCGTGTTACTGATCGAAAGCAGCACAACGCCTAACTATAACAAGATAACCTTTATAGGGGCACAATGCATTGCTTTCAAAGACGAAATTACAACTCAAGAGGACACCAGCATGTACGGCAAATTAAAAAAACAATACTGACAGGGAGCAGATTGAAAGGGCTCCCTCTAGTTCCCAAAAAATGTCATTTCAGATACTAGCAGTCTAAAAAGCACAACTTTGACTACCATGTTTTATTATAATATCCAAAAAGCCTGACAAAACTACAATTTACTAAAGCACATTTGATAATATAAGTTACACATGTGATTTCCAAAATCCGATCAAGATATTTATAAAGATAACAGTAGTCAAACTCAAAAGTTTGACTGCAGCTATGTCAAAAGTGACACGTTGTGAGCAGGAGGAAATATCAACGAGGGTACATATGGTACTGATCTGAAGCCTATTCTAGGCAACAGCTAAGAAGCCAAAATCTATTCACAGAACTAAGGAGACGACAAAAAGACAAACCTGGCAATTTTGTATTGTCCCAAGGATAGGTATATATTAGTTGGTCCAACCTTTGCTGTGGGAAGTACCATTTCCCTAATTTCGGCCTTTTGGTCTCCCTCTGGTATAGATAGCAAGGCAGAGCATTAAGATAGTCTATAATACGACAGAAATCAATGTTATTTTGTCGAACCACAAGAAACTTACCCCCTCAACCTCGTCTTCACTTAACATTCTGTATGCAGTGCCAGGGCCATCATGTGGCCCAATACCCAGATAACTACTTCCAACATGTTTAAAAAATTTAGTAGTATTCTTAGCTTCCCTTAGCAAGTCATCTGGTGGTTGCCCCCTATAAATGTTTTATTCAAAGGAACAAAAAAAACAAGCATTATAACATGGTAAAGCTCGCCTGTGTAAATTTCTTAACTGACCAAAAGAACTAAAAGGGTAAGATTATAACAACAGTAAACTCAGCAGAGGCATCTGCTATAGCATGCTGACATGTACTTAATAGTATGTAGATACAGAACTAGGAGAGAAAATTATAGGTACAGGACCTACCCGAGAATCTTTAGCATACGCTTAAGCACATCATATTCTGATGCCCCAGGAAATAAGGGTAGACCTATAAACAATTCGGCAACTATGCAACCGAATGACCACATATCAATCGCAGTAGTATATCTGTAACTGTTAAGGCTCACGTAATTTGAAAAGGCAAAAAGAACTTCATTGAAGAAAGCATTGCTCTTTATAATAATAATAAATATAAAAGAGCATTCCAGAAAATGTTGAGCAAGATCCTTATGGTGAATGATATGCAACAACTTGCCCTGTATATAGGATACGGATAGCCAAGGAGAACTTCTGGAGACCTGTAATAGCGGCTCTAGCAAAAAGGAAGGGTCGAAGTCTTACTTTCAAATAACAAACATTACTTGAATAAAAAAAGGGTTTAATTATGATGTTACAGAAGTTTAAAGAAACCTGGATGTATGAGTACACAGTTTTACCCTCCAGGCATGCTGATCCAAAATCAATAACTTTCACTGCTGCAGCTGTTTTTGCACTGTAAATTCATTGTACAACCTCAAGCAATAGTTAGCCAGGGAAAATACCATCCAAAACATAATAGTGTAAAATTCAATACTGATAGGGGCTACTCACGTCGGAGCTAAGAGGATATTTTCTGGTTTCAGATCGCAGTGAATGATGCCACCATCTCTCATCACTATCATGGCATCCAATATCTGAAAACGTAAAACAAGATCAAGTAACAGGTACTAGGTTACTAGTTAATGGGAAATGCATACTAAGACCATACCTGTTTTGAGAAGGCCTGTACAAATTGCACTTTCAATCCTCTTAAATGATTCCTTTTTAAAAGCTCATACCTATAATCTCGAAGTTCATAGTGCAGTCTGAACAAAACTAAAAAGGAATGAACCTACAACCGAAAAGGTTCGACAGAAGTAAACTTACAGATTTTGACCAAGCATTTCAAAGGCAATACACAGGTGATTTTGGAATGAGAGATAATCTAGCATTCGGACAATGTTGTGCTTATCATCAGGATCAAATTTCTGATTTAGCTGCAAGCATAGCCACAACTAAAATGGTGAGCCATCGCATATATTAATGAAAAAAGTTCCTAATGGGCTATCATACCGTTCTCAACAGTGAAACCTCCATTATGGCCTGCTGATAAAACGCAGGCTGGTTTTTTATAACCTTCACAGCAACATACTTGTTGGTTTCTGTGTCCCAGCATTTCACAACTTGGCCAAACGTGCCTTGGCCAAGCATTTCCTTGACAACGAACCTGAGTATCAAAATGAGAAAGAGGTACAGTTCAACGATATGCTAGTCATGCTCAGCCGCAGCTTTCCAGACTCTCGGAACAGCAAATGCTGAGACAGCCAATTCCGATTTATTAACAGAACTTCCGGACATGACATGAAAATTGGAGACGCCAGTTCATCTAACTTAACTGCATATGTATAAGCATAATCTTCAATTACTTCTCAACAAACATGCCTTAGCGAATTTCAAGATGAACATACTTGTTTATTGATCACTGGTCAGGATGTATAAAGCCTTTTTCACATACTCCCTCTGATCCAAATTAATTGGTGCAGCCTCTATACAATGTAAAATGGACACTGTATAGAGGCTTGGTCAATTAATTCAGATCGGAGGGAGTAACTGATTCTGGAAGAGTAATACCATCCCCTATAATAGTCTACTAATTTATACAGTAACAGTGCATGATGCACTAAAAAGATGGACAGGAAGATGAAACAAAGCTAATGAGCACATCAAACACCAAGTCTGGGGAAAATTTACCTCCGATTTGATGTCTTGTTGACCAACTCCAGGTTGACATACAATATGAGGTCCCAATTTGCATTATCAACTCCATCATTGTGGGCCGGGGTCGAAGGATGGGTGAGAAAGCGCTTTGGGTTTAGTGTCTCTGAGTACTTAAACTCAGGGTGGCATCTTTCAAAAGTGTTAATGATGTCCGCCGTTAGCCTTGCAACGCACTACACGATAAGAAGTGTCAGCTGGCAGCTGAAGGACAAAAGCATATGGAACAAGAGTTGTAACGAACAAGTGAGACAGCATCTCGATGTCTCGATATGGTAATATCGAATCGTTTATAGCGCATACAAACAAACTAGTGAGAATGTTCGCCCATAAATGTCGCTTAAAAGTGCATGGACGGTGTCTTATTCAAATGCATGGATTGTGTCTTATCCAAATGCACATCAAACTTGGAGAACTTTACCTACAACATTTCTTAGCTGAACAGTGAGCACTATTAGGACTTAGGGTGGATGCTGAAGTGGCTACAAATGAGTGCTGTACCTCGGAACATTCTTACTAGCTAAATATAGTTTGGTACGTACATTTTTCTCCCCATTTGTGATCCCCCCTTCAGTTGCACTTAATGAGTACAGTACAAGACACTACAAACTTGACGGGCAAACAACAACGCCATCTTATATGAAACTCCAGCACTCTAAACCTGTTAGTTCATAGAGACGAAACTAAGAGCATTTGACTAAACATGCTAGCAAGGAGCAAGGAAGCAACAGTGGTAATGGACTAGTGCTACGATGAGCAGTCAAAAGCTACATCAACATGGTAAGCTGAATTCAGCAACATCCAAGAGCCAGCCTGTGGTAAGGAACATGGCAAATAGGAGGAGAATGAGGCGTACCGGTTTCCTCTTGACGCCATGAAGCTTGCTTATGCGTGCGGCAACGCCACTGCCCGACCCCGACGGGGACGGCTCAGCCGCCCCCGCCCCTGCGCCCGCGACGAAGGGCCGGAACACCGTGCCCTCGCTGGGCGCCCACGCCGGCGCCGCGTCCTTCCCCTGCCTGCCGCTCCCCTCCATACGCGCGCGCGGGCGGGGCAGCTAGCCTACTCCGAGGCCGCGCGGGGAGATCTCGCCCTCGCGGCCGACGCCCACCGCCACGCGCCCCCGACTCCGAGCCCGGCCCGAGCGGCGACGATCACAGCGTCCGCGGGAGCAGCCGAGCAGCCGCCGGAGGAGTCCAGCTCCATCCTAGGCTGCGTCCGCGGCGGCCATCCCGATCCCCCGGCGCGACGCGACGCGACGGGCGGCAATTCCGTGCCCCGGCGGCGGAATTGGGATCGGATTGGGCCCGGCGGGGTAGGGTTTTGTCCCGTTTGTTTGTTAATTACTGCAACAACGGCGGATGAAACGAAACAGAAATAATCGCGGGATGAAGAGAGAGAGAGAGAGAGAGAGAGAGAGAGCAGTGGGTGGGAGGGAGGGAGGAAGAGGGTGGACTGGCTCCGGATTTGGATCCCCGATTCGGCGGCCCGGAAACTAGGGATTCCTCTCGGGGGGGAGGATGGAAGGGGGGTGACGCGGCCTGGGAGGCGAGCTGGCTCCTCGACGGGGGGCGGATGGATTCCCTTCCGAAATTTCTTCCTTCCCTCCCCGGTCGTGTTCCTCCGCCTCGCCTCGGCTATTTTCCTTTTCTTTTCTTTTCTTTTCTTTTCTTCTGCCCCCTGTTTTGTTTTGTTTTCCCGTCGTGTGGAGAGAGGATACTGTGGGCGGGCGATGGCGATTGGGTGTTTGATTATCGACGACTGGTTAATGGGAGGATAAGCACCAACCAACCTTCCCGTTTTTTGTTACTCGCCTGCTCCTAGGCGTCTCCCCTCTCGGGCTTTTTTTAATTTTATTCCGGCTGACTGCGCTGCGCTACGCTGGCCGTTGTTTTTAGCCGTGAGACCTCGGTGTGGGCGTGTCTGCGCGTGGGCCATACGTGTCAGTGGTCAGCTCAGGCCTCAGGGGACGCGCGCGATGTATCCAACGGCGGGCGCGTGGTTGACAATGAAGGGTGGATGCGTTGCCTGCCTGCTGGCCCCGCGCGTCGCGACGTAGGGGGCGGTGTGCCCGTGGAGCCCGCGTGTCAGTGGCGTGCGAGGTAGGCCGGCTGCCTGTCCCGTCGTGGATTCTGCCGATAAAGCTGTCCAGGTGACATGGCGCATTGTCCCGTGAACCCGGTCCAGGTGGCTGGTGGCATGCACATGCACCGTTTGTCCTTTTCCTCCCCCCCTTTTTTTTATTACAAGCGGGCGCAGACGAGATGGTGAGGCGCCGCCACCGTATCCGTGTGTCCACTCGACTGTGTTCAAAGTTGAATCGGTCAACCTAATAACCATGCCAATTACGTGGAAGTACAAGTGCGCACGCATAACTCCACCCACACGCCAAGAGATTGTTCTTCACTACGCATCGAGTCTCCTTGCTTATCTAGATTCTTCTGTACTTTTGTTTGGGTGATATGCATTGTACGCATGGGTTAAAACAGGTTACGTGGTGGGTTGACCGCGCATCACTGCCATCCAATTATGGGCGTCTCATGCACCTTCCTCCTCTCCATTGCTCTTTTATCATATTCTTTGATGTTTTTATGTTCGAGGCACTTCGAGAAACGGTCATACGAAAGAATATTTGACTGGATTATACTCCCTCCGTTCTTAAATATAAGTCTTTGTAGAGATTTCACTATGAATCATTTACGGATGTATATAGATGCATTTTAAGTTTAGATTCATTCATTTTGTTTCGTATGTAGTCCATCTAGTGAATCTCTACAAAGACTTATATTTAGGAACGGAGGGAGTAGAATATTAAGGAAATACCCTGTTGTTGCTGACTTGTGACTTCCTAGACCTATATGATGCGGAAAAACTTGCTCACACACTTCATGATGAGCTGTTGCTGCTATTTATTTCCTTGTGAGTCTTGACCATGATGATAGCCCTGGGAACATGGCAAACTTCTCATGTGTCAAGCTGGACCGTGATAAGAACCATGTTACAATTTCACTGCTCCTCAAAAATGGTCAATAGATTGTCGAAAGAGAAGCATGGCATCCAAAAATATAGAAGTAGTTATGATCATCCGGTTATCTAATTTGTTTATGGCTAACAATTGAGTAACACAGATGATTATGAGTCTCATAAATTGATTTTATATGAAGATACGACTAAAAACGTATAGAGAAAATGATGTTGATTCTAGAAATTACGCTAGACCTAGAGTTAGACTCCTGAGCAAGAGCCATTTCCTCCCTATTATCATAAGTATCTTGCTCCTAGGTAAGGGGATTGTTTATTGGTGATGTCACGGTTGTGTAGGTTTTTCTATAAAACACAACCTAACTTTTTTAATGAAGAACACACAGGTTTGTAGGTGTCCCATGAAGCGAACATTATGGGGATCTTTGAATTGTAGGATTTTCATAGACCGTTAGCGGATTGGGACTACTAAATTATTGTGAAATCTATTTATATGACCTCCGTTCCATAGGAATCTCAATATGAGCTTAAACCTCATTTTGTTTCTCCCCGGGGAAATCCAATGCACTTTTACTCTATCTCACTCTACAGTCTCTCCTCGATTACCAATACTGCTTGTGTTTATTTCCTACGCACTCTCAAAAGGCACATCTCACAATGTTTTCATTGTTTTAAAATCACATAAGAATTCATAGTTCTCCTCAATCTTATGTCTTTCTTTTTTTCAAGAATTACATTTTACCTATTTATGTGATATCAAATCCATGCTATCCTAAGACTCTATATGCTTTTTTTGAAGGCCGAGGGAAGAAAAGCCCTATTTAGTGCTTAAAGCGCCGATTTTGGGCTCTTCGGTACATGGAGCTCACACAACCATTCATTTGTCAGTTCTAACGGGGTCGACTCATGTTCTTTATTTTTCCCTCAATGGTTTTGGCCTTTCAGTTTTAGGGTTGAGTTTTCTGGTTTCTTTTGGATTGGGCTTTGTTCAGGTTTTTCAGTTTACATTCCTTTTTTCATTTTTTACTCTATTTTCCTTTTATTGTTTACCTCATTAAAATTTCGTGAACATTTTCCACCTGTGATTTTATTTTCAAATATCTGAACATTTTTCAGATCTCCGAACATTTTTTTAAATACGTGATTTTTTTATGCAAACTCTTCCACAATTTTTTGAATATTTATTAAATACGTGAACTTTTTAAACTCACAAATTTTTTCAAATTCATGATTTTTTTTCAAATCTGTGAACATATTTTGAATGAATGGATATTTTCCAAATTTGTGAACACCTTTTCAAATCAATGGATTTTTTAATCCTGTTTCTTTTTCACATCCATGAACATTTATCGAATTCGCCAACATTTTCAAACCCGCAAACAATTTTGAATAGATGAACATTTTTTGACATTCTCACCTTTTAAAAATACACAAACATTTTTAAGAAATAATTAACAAAAGAAAACCGCCTAGTTTTTGACATAGTAGTCAGGCAAGCGATATTTTTTCTTCAAAATTGGCGATGGCATGAGCCGATCAAGCGTTGTAACCAATATTTTTTTATTCTAAACACACTTTATTTATTAACCATAGTCCAAATACATTGAGATACAACTTAGGTCCGGAGTATCGAGGAGCCATAAATGGCGTCTGAAAGAAAGTCCTAAAGTATGCTTAGCGAGGCTATGTGCCTGGATATTAGAAGCATACCCCTGTCCATGGCTAGTCCTCTTGTGATACTCCAGTCCTTCAGATCTCTCTTTTACGTACTCCTCCCATGTCAAGTACGGGTTACCCTAGCCTTTTTGACATCATGTGCACGCTTTAGCCGTCTGCTATGCACTAGAGCTTCTGGAGGTCTGCGCTGAATATGCCCAAACCATATGAGACGATGTTGGCCAAGCTTCTCTTCAGTCGGTGTTACCCCAACTCTATCTCGTATATCGCTATTCCGAACTATATGCCCTTTCTTGTGTGGCCACACATCCATCTTAACATGCACATCTCCGCGACACCTAACCGCTGAACATGTCGCCTTTTAGTCGATCAACACTCAGCGCCATACAAAGAAACCACTGAAAACAAAACAAAAACAGTGAAGAAACCGGAAAAAGGAACCAAAACGAAAAAAAATAAAAAAGGAGCCAAAACACAAAAATCAAATAAAGGGAATGAAACCACTGAAAACCAAACAAAATAGTGAAGAAAACGGAAGCAAAAACCACATAAGAAAAACGAAAAACGCAAGAAACATCGAAGAAAACATCACGCAAATCCATACTTGGGCCGGCCCAACTGAAAGCTTGCTTCAGCAAAGCGATAACTATTTGTCGACCTCACCTAAAAAATCTATTTGTCGACCGCTGGTGGCAAATAGGATTGGGCATCGCATAGGGAGAGCGCCGCCGCCACATGTCGCCTACTGGGCATTTTCTGGAATTTTTTTTCTATACGCGTTTTCGGGTTTTTTATTTTGTTTTTGTTTTTATGACTTCTTGATTTTTGCCTAGTTTTTCCCTAGGTTTTGAACATCCTTTTTTTTGCGTGAAAACATATTTTTTTCTCTTACACGAGAGGTACAAATTTGCTTCTCGTGAGGGCACAGGTTCACTTCCACGAGAGGCACACTCGGAAAGGGAACCGCGAGAGGCACAGATTTGCCTATCAAAAGAGAGATAAAACATGTTTTTTCTTTCTGTTGCGAGAGGCACAATTTTTTCATGGAGGCGCATGCTTCTTTTGCGAGAAGCACAACTCGAAAAGGGAAAACGTGTTTGTTTTTCCTCCACAGAGGTACAATTTTGCTTCCGCGAGAAACACAACTGTAAAATTTAGAAGAAAAAACCCGAGCTGAAAGAAAAAACACGTAATTTTTTTTACAAATTCGTTACATTTTGTGAACAGTTTTACAGATCCGCGGTCATTTTTTGAAGTCGTGAACATTTTGTTGAATTCAATTTGTTTTTACAAATTCATGAATAGTTTCTGAAATTATGAACAATTTTTGATTTCGCAAACATTTTTAAAAATTCGAGAACACTTTTTTAAATTTGTGAACATTTTCTCAGAACCCATGAACGTTTTTTGAATTGACGAATGTTTTCCAAATTCGAAAACATTTTTTGAATTCATGAATTATTTTCAAAAGCATGAACATTTTTTGAATTTACAAACATTTTAAAATCCATGATCATATTCATCAAAATCACGAACATTTTTAAAATTCGTGAAGATTTTGAGATACGATTTTTGTTTGAAATTCCGAACATTTTTAATGAAGCAAAAAAAAGCATAAAAAAACGAAAGGATATAAAAGCAGGGGCGCCCCGCCCCTACATGGGCCGGCCCAAAGTCCCGTGCGTTTACCTTGCTTTCCACCGCGTGGGTCGGGGAATAGGAGTCGCCCCTTTCTCTATCCATCCCGGCGGCCCGACAGCTTCGCCTCGCCGACGCCGTGGCCGCCCCGAGCTTTTCCGGTCCCCGTCCAGGTCCTCAGTAAAAGCTTCCGCATGCGGCATCTCCCCCTCCCGGCACCTCTCCAACGCCAAGCATCTCTTCCCGCTGCCCAAGCCCTGAGCCCCAGCGCAAGCTCCGGTCCCCAGATCCCCGCTGTGCCCATGGCGGCGCGGACGCAGGCGTGGCAGTTCGCGGCCGCCTTGGCCTTCTTCCACGGCTCCGAGTACGTCCTCGCCGCCGCCTTCCACGGCCACAGCAACGTCACCGCCACCTGTGAGTGAATCGCCTCTTCGGCCCCCATCTTTGCCGTCCTGAGACGGTGCTCGTGAGATTGTCTAGATGCTACTACTGGTAGAGAGTAGAGAAGGTGCTACCGATGCACATGATTCTTGTATAGTACTCCTATATGCTTAGATTACAGCGCCCTGGTTAACATGTGGTTATGTGAAGCACATATGTGGGGCCATGAGGATGTCAATATGTGTCGTTTCGTCTGATCCAATTGGATTGCTGCTGGTGTGGTTTGATTTTGTTTAGATAGTTGAGATGACTTGAGAGGAATTGGCAGAATGCATGCTTTGGCAGTTCCCCTATTTGCATAATTATCGGTGTCATGGTCTCGGCAATTTCTTCTTACCTAGCATTTAACTGAAAAACAACCATGGTATACCTGCGCTGTCCGATCTATATGCAATTGTAAGAATTTTTCTGTTTAGCTTAAGAACTCAACAGAACGAAGCTACCGAGTACTATACTGTGATAAATTTAGGGGATAAGAAAGAGCAAGCATCTTTTTTTTTTGACCCATGGAGACTAGCTCCCATGTCGGCCTTTTAGAAGAAACAAGGCATCATGCAGAGTCTGCGCCTTGAACGCGGGTGAGTAAGCTTACAGACGTGTGCTCTAGCCAACCGAGCACCACTCGTTTCTCAGAAAGAATGAGTACCAATGGGCTGACATGAAGGTTGAGGTCAAACTCCAAAATCAGAAAGTACAATTTGAGTGCCTCTACAGAGTAGTATTTTACCAATTAAGTTTTAATATGCCTGATGAATTAATTTCCTAATTAAGTGCTTCATAAGCCATCATAAGTATTTATCTTCATATATAGTACAAATTGGGGATGATTAAAAATAGTTATTCAAACTTGATTTGTTCAACTTGCATTTTTTAGTTCACTTAACTCTGGCTCTAAACTCTTTTAGTTCAACAACAACAAGAAAGCCTTTAGTCCCAAACAAGTCGGGGGAGGCTAGATCTGAAACCCATAGTATCTCGCAACCAACTCATGGTTCTGGTGATAGCAAGCTTCCATGCACCCCTATCCATGGCTAGTTCTTTGGTGATACTCCAGTCCTTCAGATCTCTATTTGATTGGATACTAGCACAATCAGAAAATTCATAATCATAGGTTATCAACTTGACACATAAGATGGTCAAAAAGAATATGAGGGGCTGTTTGGATGTTGCCCATACTAGCCCAGCCAAATCACGGGCACGCCAAAAAATTGGCTAGCTATTTGCTCGCCGGCGTCTCACCCATGGTTTGGCGTGAAAGTGAACTGAGGAAGGCCATGCAGCGTTGGCGAGCCAAATAATTGGTGCTCATCCAAACATATGCCCAACATCAGTCAACGCCAACTTTTTTGCTGGCAGCTGTTGGCTCAAATCCAAAGAGCCCCTGAAAGAACACTACCATGCATAGATTGGCATCCGCTTCTTTATTTCATTTATCTTCTTTCTTTACCATTTAATTGTAATTTGCATTATGTAACTGCGTGACCATGTTGTGAGCTAATTAAGGTGCTTCTGATGCAGCACTTCTTATCAGCAAGCAGTATGTTTTGGCAATGAGTTTTGCAATGGTGGAACACCTGACAGAAAGTCTTTTCTTCCCAGAAATAAAAGGGTATCTGTTTGTCAGTAATATTGGCCTTCTGATGGTGCTTGTTGGTGAAATTATTCGTAAAATTGCTGTTGTAACAGCTGGACGTGCCTTTACACATGTTATACGGATTCAGTATGAAGACCAGCATCAGTTGGTAACTCATGGAATTTATAGGTACTTGCATCACAATTCAACATTTATAGTCTTGAGTAATGTTGTTGCCTTCCTCTGCATGTGCTCCAACTTAAGCATTTTTTTCGTTGCAACATAAAAAACATGGTGATAGTTCTGCATAAGACCTTTGGTTCATAGGATATGATTATCATAGGAACAGAAAACTAACTGGTTATAGCTGCTAAAGTATGTTCTTAATTGTACAGATTTATGCGGCATCCTGGGTATTCAGGCTTTCTTCTATGGGCAGTTGGAACGCAGGTTATGCTGTGCAATCCAGTATCTACAGTTGTATTTGCATTGGTGTTGTGGCGTTTCTTTGCAAAGCGGATACCGTATCCTTCTAAAAGAACCATATTTCTACCTCTATATCCTAGGCTCCCCATTGTCAGAATGTGCCCAATTAATGTGAATATTTCATATAAGAGTTAAGTATATTATTTTGTGTGCTTCTTCTACAGTTTTTATTGTGACCCCTTCACTCGAGAGCAGATATGAAGAATTTTTCTTGAGGCAATTTTTTGGCTCTCAATATGAAGAATATGCACGGAAAGTGCACTCGGGGTTACCATTTATAAACTGAGTGTTTCAAACTTGCAAAGTAAGTTATTGAGTCCTCGCTTTCCAGCGTTCTGTTCACACCATGTGTTTGGATTATCAAGTTAACAGACTGCTTTGTTACATTATTTTTAATGCTCCAACCATAAAGTTTTGTCAGTGTACACTGGTAGATACATGCTCTATAAGTAAGAAAAGTTGGATATTTATGTGTCATCATTCTGTATAGTTTGTCTTTAAAGAATATGAGTAACTTTTAGTAGTTTGAGTGATTGATCTAGTCTACCAGAATCTAAAGTTTGTATTATACAAGTCCGTCTTACCACCTGTTTGTACGTAATAACCTCCAACAGTTGCAGTTTCAGATTTGAAGCACACTTTCACACTAGTTTTGAGAATTGTTTTTGAGTCAACGACCATACCATGTTGTGGGCATCTCACGTCTTACACACGACTTTCTCAACTTTCATGTATTTTAGTGTCATCTATTGCTTATGTTGTTATGGCGCTGCTAGAAGGAGGGCGCGAGAGGGCCTGCCGGGGGCCTTTTGCCCACGGCCGGGCAAGATGGAAGGGATTTCCTTCTTAATTCTTGCTTGATTAGATTGATACATCTCCTCTCTTTATATAGAGAGGTTTACTTGACTCCCAAGCAAGGCTTACTTGACCCCTAAGAAAGCGACCCTTATCTCTAATTAACCCTAAGACTAACTGGCTATACCGCCAGCCCAGGCCATTAGGCCCATTACGTACTCTAACACTACACCCCACCTGGACATGCAGCTTGTCCTCAAGCTGCAGCCTAACCAACTTATAACCATGACTCGAGGCAACACAAACCTAACACCTAAAAACAAGCCTTTTACATCTCGGCTTGTTTTATTACTCTCAACCTGAAATGGACTGGGATGATTTATTTTGGACCTCTTAACAAAAAGTGGATACCATCCGCACGTCGGACGTGCACGTGTACAGCCACCTGGATCCCATGGACACCATCTGGACAAAAACAGTGCATATGTATGGCCACCTGGAAGTGGTTGCAAGAGCGACCAGCAGAGGCGCCCTCGCGGCGGCCGGCGGCGGAATGCAGTGGTGCTACGCGGTGCGCTCTTGTCGGTGACACCATGCCTTCTCCCCGCCGGACGGCTGTTGGTCGGCACCGCACATAGAAGAGTGGAGGGTTGTCGATGGACAATGGCGAGGAGGGGTGCGCCTCCCCAATCGCCGATGTCGCAGACTTTGAGGGCGTTGTCCGTGGGGAAAACAGCATGCCCAAGATCCCCGACGCAGCGGACGAGATCGAGGTCCTTTGCGCAGCGAAGCGCAACTGGGAGGAGCGGCAGCTGCAGACCACGCAACTCCCGCACACGCCGACGCGCTAGGAGGCCGCGTGCAGCAGCCTGCAGCCTCACCGTCGCCGACACGTGGCGGGTAGTGATCCAAGCTGGAAGCGGTGACGGCGACGGCGGAAGCTTGATCTGCTGGATGGGGACGCCCTGGGGAAGCGGTGATGGCGACGGCGGGAACTTGATCTGGTGGATCGGGACTCCCGTCGGCGCGGTCGATGCGGGGCCGGAGCTGACCGGTGATGGCTGCTGCAGTTGCAGTGGCAGCTGCGGCGGAGCGCCGGGCGCGGCGGAGGTCACCAGGAGCGGTGGCTGCCATTGCAGCCAGGGCGGGGCGGTGGATGGAAGCTGCTGCAGCGGCCTGATGAGCGCGGCGGCTGCCACGACAGCCAGGACGGGGCGGTGGTGGCGGTGGATGGCAGTTGCAGCGGCTGCTGCAGCAGCCCGACGAGCGCGGCGGATGCCGCCTGGCACGGCAGCCAGGACGGGGCGATGGATGGCAGCTGCAGCGGCTGCTGCAGCAGCCCGGCGAGCGCGGCGGGGGCCGCTTGGTGCGGCGGCTGCCACGGCAGCCACGGCGGCGCGTGGCGGTGATGGGCGGCGCAGCCGGGTGCGGCCCATAGGACCCGGCCAAGAACAGATGGATCTCCTGGACCGCCTGTGTTAGGTCCCGCAGCACCCCGGACACCTCCGGGGTGAGGACGACGGGGGCGGGCGCGACGGAGGATCCCGGCGCGGGCAGGAGCGGGGCGATCGTTCGTGACCGGCAGCGGAAGAGACGGGTTGGGCGGCAGTGAAGACATGATCGAACCGAAGCTAGCTGATATCAAATTGTTATGGCGCTGCTAGAAGGAGGGCGCGAGAGGGCCTGCCGGGGGCCTTTTGCCCACGGCCGGGCAAGATGGAAGGGATTTCCTTCTTAATTCTTGCTTGATTAGATTGATACATCTCCTCTCTTTATATAGAGAGGTTTACTTGACTCCCAAGCAAGGCTTACTTGACCCCTAAGAAAGCGACCCTTATCTCTAATTAACCCTAAGACTAACGGGCTATACCGCCAGCCCAGGCCATTAGGCCCATTACGTACTCTAACATATGTATACTTTGTAAATAGCAAAAAAATTCAAATCGTGACAGATATATTCAGGAGGTACAGTTTTTTTTGTTTAAAGATATTGTGCTTCTATAGGTGGGGCCTTTCACTACATTAGAAAGACCATACAAATATATATGTCATAGATACCCTGGAATCGCAAATTTGTAATTTGTAAGAAATTTAAAAGAATTACTATGTTACAAACTGCACAAGGTAAGAAATATGTGTTGTTCTAGCTGCTGATTACTCCCTCCGTTCCTAAATATTTGTCTTTCTAGAGATTTCAACAAGTGACTACATACGGAGCAAAATGAGTGAATCTACACTCTAAAATATGTCTATATACATCCGTATGTGGTAGTCCATTTGAAATCTCTAAAAAGACAAATACTCCCTCCGTTTCCAAATATAAGTCTTTTTAGAGATTCCAACAAGTGACTAGACGGAGCAAAATGAGTGAATTTACACTCTAAAATATGTCTACATACATCCGTATGTTGTAGTCCATTTGAAATGTCTAAAAAGACTTATATTTAGGAACGGAGGGAGTAGATTCCAAGATATGGATTGCTCACGTCGCCAATCCATGAGCTCATTGGCTTATCTTGAACCAACCAGTATTTAAAGGTTGTGCGCATGTGGCATTATCACAAAATCATTGAACATGCATTGCAACATGTATGTTTTGGGGTCACCAGCGATACAGACAGTTTTTCTCCCTTCTAATGTAAATATGAACCTGGAAACTGAGTACTGATTGTCTTAATTTTTTATTATAGGCAACGCTTACCCCCTGCTGTCCTCATCATTGATATGTCTAAGAAAAGCACTTTACAACATGGACTTGAGAGATGCCAAACGAGCAAGCTATGTCATGGATTTTATACACAATACAACACAAATCTGGAATTTCATCAAGCTGAAGAGTCATTCCTCAGCTCGTCAATCTGGGGCGAATGCTAAGAACTGTTGCTGATGTAAATGGGTTCGCTTACAGCTAGTTTTTCTGGAAGCTCTGCCATTCATTAGATTCGAACAGAATAGTTTCCGCTTTTTCTGGAGGACATCGAACATTTCCAGTAGGTTCGCTGTGTGAAAGCCTTTGTAGTACAACTGTATCAAGTGTGCCTAAACATATATGCTACAACTGTACAACTGTATCAAGTGTGCAGAAGAAAAGAAACCCCCGGTTTGTTCCATGGAATCTGAAATTCACTGCAGAGCTGCAGTTCTTTTGCCTCTGGTGCACAGCTAGCTTAGAATAATCAGTCATTTTTAGCAAGAAACAGTTCTGGAATAATCTGTCATTCTGCTTTGCACAGCTCTGGAATGCGAACAAGGCGGATAAAAATGTCTTGATTCTCCAAATAGAAACTCCTTGAAGTTACTGGTGCCGGACAACCTGGAAGTGGATATGCCTTTATTCATCCAAGTTATTATTTTTCTGCCAATAGAAGTTACCTCATCACGGACAAAAAAAGGTGTATTCTATCCGCCGCACCGGTAGCAATCAGATGATGCTGATTTGGGATAAACTCTTTTGCTATCGACTTAAACGACGTCCACATCAGGTGTGCGTAGCTGGGAGGGCCATGGTCGGTCCAAAAGCACCCGTGCACATCTTATCACTCCGATCTAGTGGATGCTTTGTTCGGCTCTACTTTTGACTTTTCAACTTTCAACCACCCAACCTATAGTTCTTTTTCCAGTTGTGCTAAGAGTTAGGCGACTGCAAATTCATGGAGTCTTCATCGATTTGTAGACCGTGCAAATTGTTTGTGATTCACGTTCCTCAAATGCGGAGACCGAGGCCACGGAGCAGAACCGAGGACAGAGCTTCATGTTGCGGGTGGTTATAGTTTGGGGGTGGGCGGTTCGTCACCGGAGAGTATGGGTGGGGTGACGATAGGATGAGCGGTGGTGAAGGTTGGGTATCGACGGGGCGGCGGTTGGCTGAAGGTTGAAGAAAACAAGCATCCATAGGATTGACAATCCAACGGTCGGTTGGAGTCAACTACAATTTTTAAGTATTCAGGCATCTGCGCTCTAGGCACTCTTTTTTGTATGTGGGTGGCTGGACAGACCGGGGTAGGTGGGTGGGGGGGGGGGGGGGGGGGGTCGGGTTTCAGCAATGGGTCGGAAACTTAAGTGAACCAAGTTTGCCCACAAAGATTCCTAGATGGCTCTATATCTAGTCCTCAAAAGGTATATTGTTTGAGTGGAATCTGCTGAAAGAAAATAGTACAAACTATTTTCTACTAGAAACGATTGGAAGAAAACACAAATTACTTTAGGCTAAAAATAGTTCTGCACTGAACATTATACATTGCACGCACACACTAGACATACATAGCTCCAACATCATGTATGAAATAAATACAAAATACTCTCTCTGTTCTAGATTACTTGAAGTTATAGCCTTGCGCTCAGTCAAACTTCTTTAAGTTTGACCCAATATATAGAACATATTCTAATATATACAACATCAAATATACATAGTATGAAATATACATTCTATGATGAATCTAGTGAAACTAATTTGGTGTTGTATGATTGTATCTTAGAATGATTGTAGCTAGGGAAACTAATTTGGTGTTGTATCTTAGAATGGTTGGAGCTAGGGAAACTAATTTGGTGTCGTATCTTATAATGATTAGAGTTAATGAAACTATTGTAGTGTTATATCTTGGATTTGAATAACTAGAGTTCCCTTTAGACCTACGTTAAAACAAATATAATTGCATATAACTGAGATTGCATAGGAATTTCCCATGGATGCCATTTGGACAGTAGGAACATACCATAAAATGATTTAGGAATTTAGGAACCCCCTTTTCCCCAAGAATTGGAGGTTTCTAGACATGAGCTCCAATCTCACATTCAATTTCCTTTAAGAAGTCCAACACAATGAGTGTTTTTCTCCATGCGTGGGAGTTACCAAACATGAGCTCCGACCTCCTATTCAATTCCCTATAAGAAGTCCAAGGCAATGAATGTTTTTTATGCACCAACGGCGGGCTTATGCCGACCTAAACCACTTTATTACCCATTCAATCCGATCAATACAACGATGAATTAGAGTTGCATAAGGGGGGGGGGGGGTAATTAGCCATTACATTACAATCTCGCGGCTAAGTGGAATAACATTTATACCCTAGTCACGGAGCAGGATCTGCTTCTGAGTATTTTTGCATCGGCCGGCCCACAATTGCAGATCATCAGGCGCGGCTCTAGCAATGTTTGTAGGCCATTAATTCGCATGCCTTTAAAACAATTTTCATTTCTTCGTTTCCAAATATTCCAAATGATCACCATTGATCGAATTTTCTTAAACATAGACTCATGCCACAAATGTTGGAGATTTTGAGGGGTGCCATCATGTAAGCTGCCTAGCTCATCACAAAAGGGTTTTAGTAGTTGGCAATTGAATAGAAGATGATTGATGTTCTCGTGTTGGTTGCAAAGAGGGCATGTAATAGCAATAGTCCGACGGAAGCGCCTCTCATTGGTGTCCAGACGGTCCTTGTGTGCCAGCCAAATGAAAATTCTGCATTTGTTTGGCACGTAGTTTTTCCAGATAGCAATGACCATTCGATCAGGCGGCTGCAAACTCTAGACGGCTCTGTATGCTAGCTTGGTGCTTAGAGATTTGCCCCCTGCATAGTAACTCTTTTATCAGCAACCCGCAAGTTCAAGTTAACCGAGACCATAGTAATGTGCATAGCAATTAGTTCACATCCAATGACGTGAGAGAGTCTATTGGTAAGGTTAAGGTTGAGGTTGGGGTTAGCATGCACCCAGGAAACTAAAGCATGTTGCATGTCGGAGTGAGAAAGAAGAGTTGGAAATTGTTGCACTAAGGTAGTGATAGAGTTCGAAAGCCATAGGTCATACCGGAAGGAGGTGGTGATACCACTCCCAAGCTTAATCGTAGTGATGGAACGGAATAAGTCCAGCCCCTTAATTACGTCAAGCTAGATAAGAGTGTGGGAATTGTCTGGAGCCCCAAGGTCACGAGCGGTGGATCAGCCATATTTAGAGACAATGTAGGATGTGTTTGAGTTAGTGTCATTCTCGCGAGTCTTGGAAAGATGCCTTAGCAGTAAGCATAAGTTCATGTGTTTGAGAGAGGAGAAGCATAGACCCCCATGAGAGAAAGGTGCGCACACCAAATCCCAAACCACTATACACCGTCCGCGGGTAAATTTTTACTGCCCATCCCAAAAATTCCCTACAACGTTTTGTTGGAAATATGCCCTAGAGGCAATAATAAAATGGTTATTATTACATTTCATTGTTCATGATAATTGATAATTGTCTATTGTTCATGCTATAATTGTGTTATCCGGAAATCGTAATACATGTGTGAATACATAGACCACAACATGTCCCTAGTGAGCTTCTAGTTGACTAGCTCGTTGATCAAAGGATAGTCATGGTTTCCTGACTATGGACATTAGATGTCATTGATAACGGGATCACATCATTAGGAGAATGATGTGATGGCAAGACCCAATCCTAAGCTTAGCTCAAAGATCGTGTAGTTCGTTTGCTGTAGCTTTTCTGAATGTCAAGTATCATTTCCTTAGACCATGAGATTGTGCAACTCCCGGATACCGTAGGAGTGCCTTGGGTGTGCCAAACGTCACAACGTAACTGGGTGACTATAAAGGTACATTACAGGTATCTCTGAAAGTGTCTGTTGGGTTGGCACGAATCGAGACTGGGATTTGTCACTCCGTATGACGGAGAGGTATCTCTGGGCCCACTCGGTAATGCATCATCATAATGAGCTCAATGTGATCAAGTGGTTGATCACGGGATCATGCATTACGGTACGAGTAAAGTGACTTGCCGATAACGAGACTGAACAAGGTATTGGGACACCGACGATCGAGTCTCGGGCAAGTAACGTACCGATTGACAAAGGGAATTGTATACGGATTGATTGAATCCTCGACATCGTGGTTCATCTGATGAGATCGTCGTGGAGCATGTGGGAGCCAACATGGGTATCTAGATCCCGCTGTTGGTTATTGACCGGAAAGTCGTCTTGGTCATGTCTGCATGTCTCCCGAACCCGTAAGGTCTACACACTTAAGGTTCGGTGACGCTAGGGTTGTTAGGAAGACTTGTATGTGATTACCGAATGTTGTTCGGAGTCCCGGATGAGATCTCGGACGTCACGAGGAGTTCCGGAATGGTCCGGAGGTGAAGATTTATATGTAGGAAGTTGACATACGGTCACCGGAAAGGTTCGGGGGCATATCGGTATTGTACCGGGGCCACCAGAGGGGTTCCGGGGGTCCACCGGGAGGGGCCACATCTCTCGGAGGGCCTAATGGGCTGTAGAGGAAAGGGAACCAACCCTACATGGGCTGGCCGCATCCCACCCCCTTGGGCCCATGCGCCTAGGGTTGGGGGGAAACCCTAAAGGGGGTGCCCCCCTTGCTTGGGGGGCAAGCCCCCTCCCCTTGGCCGCCGCCCCCCCTCTAGATCTCATCTAGAGGGGGCCGGCCCCCTTCCTCCTTCCCCTATAAATAGAGGGGTAAGGGGAGGGCTGCATACAACATCCAAGGCGCAGCCCCTCCCCTCCCCAACACCTCTCATCCTCCGTAAGAGCTTGGCGAAGCCCTGCCGGAGTAGTGCAGCTTCACCACCACCACGCCGTCGTGCTGTTGTTGGAGCCCTCTTCCTCAACCTCTCCCTCCTCCTTGCTGGATCAAGGCGCGGGAGACGTCCTCGCTCCGTACGTGTGTTGAACGCGGAGGTGCCATCCGTTCGGCGCTAGGATCTTCGGTGATTTGGATCACGACGAGTACGACTCCATCGACCCCGTTCTCTTGAACGCTTCCGCTCGTGATCTACAAGGGTATGTAGATGCACTCCTCTCTCCCTCGTTGCTAGATGACTCCATAGATTGATCTTGGTGATGCGTAGAAAATTTTAAAATTCTGCTACGTTCCCCAACACATTTGTCTATCTCTTGCAGCGTCCCCGTGGGCTACAGAAGAGCACTCATCATGTAAATTGGTGGTGCCCGAAGCACCACTCTAACCAAGATTGCCCTGCCAACAAGAGAAAGCATTAGACCTCTCTAGTTAGCAAGCCTGCGGTCAACCTTGTCAATGATGAAAAAACAAGTTTGAGAGGTTCGGTTTTTTGTAGAGAGAGGAAGCCCCGGGTAAGGTAAGATTGTGGGAAGGTAGCAACAGGACAACGAAGGATATCAACAATGTTTTTGGATAGGTCGTCGTCCACGTGTATAGGTGCGAAAGTGCTCTTTTGTAAATTTATGGGTAGACCCGTTGCTCTAGAGAATTGTAAAAGTAGGTCTTTTAGAGACCGCAATTGATCGGGGTTTGGCTAGAGGACAATGAGAGTGCCTTCTACATATTGAAGAACAGGGTACGACTGAAGCAAATATGCCTTAGAGGCAATAATAAAGTTGTGCGAAAGTGCTCTTTTGTAAATTTATGGGTAGACTCGTTGCTCTAGAGAATTGTAAAAGTAGGTCTTTTAGAGACCGCAATTGATCGGCGTTTGGCTAGAGGACGATGAGAGTGCCTTCTGCATATTGAAGAACAGGGTACGACTGAGCAAATATGCCCTAGAGGAAATAATAAAGTTGTTATTTATATTTCCTTATATCATGATAAATGTTTATTATTCATGCTAAAATTGTGTTAACCGGAAACTTAGTACATGTGAATATATAGACAAACAAAGTGTCCCTAGTATGCCTCTACTTGACTAGCTCGTTAATCAAAGATCGTTAAGTTTCCTAGCCATGGACATGTGCTGTCATTTGATGAACGGGATCAAATCATTAGAGAATGATGTGATGGACAAGACCCATCCATTAGCTTAGCACTATGATCATTTAGTTTATTGCTATTGCTTTCTTCATGACTTATACATGTTCCTGTGACTATGAGATTATGCAACTCCCGAATACCGAGGAACACTTTGTGTGCTATCAAACGTCACAATGTAACTGGGTGGTTATAAATATGCTCTACAGGTGTCTCCGATGGTGTTTGTTGAATTGACATAGATCGAGATTAGGATTTGTCACTCTGTGTATCGGAGATGTACCTCTGGGCCCTCTCGGTAATGCACATCACTATGAGCCTTGCAAGCAATGTGACCAATGAGTTAGTCATGGGATGATGCATTACAAAACGAGTAAAGAGACTTGCCGGTGACGAGATTGAACTAGGTATGATGATACCGACGATCGAATCTCGGGCAAGTAGCATACCTATGACAAAGGGAACAACATATGTTGTTATGCGGTTTGACTGATAGAGATCTTCATAGAATATGTAGGAACCAATATGAGCATCCATGTTCCGCTATTGGTTATTGACCGGAGATGTGTCTCGGTCATGTCTACATAGTTCTCGAACCCGTAGGGTCCGCATGCTTAATGTTCGATGACGATATGTATTGTGAGTTATGTGATTTGATGTACCAAAGGTTGTTCGGAGTCCCGGATGTGATCACGAACATGACGAGGAGTCTCGAAATGGTTGAGACATAAATATTCATATATTGGACCATGTTATTCGGACACCGTAAGTGTTCCGGATAGTTTCGGATAAAACCGGAGTGCCGGAGGGTTACCGGAACCCCCCGGGAAGTTATGGGCCTTAGTGGGCCTTAGGGAGAGAGAGGGACGCAGCAAGGAGGTGGCGCCCCCCAAGGGGAGTCCGAATAGGACAAGGGGAGGGGGCGCGGCCCCTCTTTCCCTCTCCCTCTCCCTCTCCTTCCTTCTTCTCCTAGTTGGACTAGGAAAGAGGGAAACCTACTCCTACTAGGAGTAGGGATTCCCCTCTTGGGGCGCGCCCTAGGGGCCGGCCGGCCCTCCCCTCCTCTCTCCTTTATATACGGGGGAGGGGGCAACCCATAGACACACAAGTTGATCTTTAGCTGTGTGCGGTGCCCCCTCCACAGTTTTCCACCTCAGTCATATTGTCGTAGTGCTTAGGCGAAACTCTGCATCGGTAACTTCATCATCACCATCAACACGCAGTCCTGCTGACGGAAATCACCCTCGGCCTCAGCTGGATCAAGAGTACGAGGGACGTCACCGAGATGAACATGTGCAAATCGCGGAGGTGCCGTGCATTCGGTACTTGATCGGTTGGATCGCGAAGACGTTCGACTACATCAACTGTGTTACTTAACGCTTCCGCTTTCGATCTATGAGGGTACGTATACACACTCTCCCCTCTCGTTGCTATGCATCTCCTAGATATATCTTGTGTGATCGTAGGAATTTTTTTGAAATACTGCGTTCCCCAACCGTGGCATCCGAGCCAGGTCTATACGTAGATGTTATATGCACGAGTAGAACACACCAGAGTTGTGGGCGATAATAGTCATACTGCTTACCAGCATGTCATACTTTGATTCAGCGGTATTGTTGGATGAAGCGGCCCAGACAGACATTACATGATCACGTTCATGAGACAGGTCCTACCGACGTGCTTCGCACACAGGTGGCTAGTGGGTGTCTGTTTCTCCAACTTTAGTTGAATCGAGTGTGACTACGCCCGGTCCTTGTTGAAGGTTAAAACAACACACTTGACAAAAAATCGTTGTGGTTTTTGATGCGTAGGTAAGAATGGTTCTTACTAAGCCCATAGCAGCCACGTAAAACTTGCAACAACAAAGTAGAGGATGTCTAACTTGTTTTTGCAGGGCATGTTGTGATGTGATATGGTCAAGATGAGATTATATAAATTGTTGTGTGAGATGATCATGTTTTGTAACAAAGTTATCGGCAACTGGCAGGAGCCATATGGTTGTCGCTTTATTGTATAAAATGCAATCGCCATGTAATTGCTTTACTTTATCACTAAGCGGTAGCGATAGTCGTGGAAACAATAGTTGGCGAGACGATAACGATGCTACTATGGAAATCAAGGTGTCAAGCCGGTGACGATGGTGATCATGACGGTGCTTTGAAGATGGAGATCAAAGGCACAAGATGATGATGGCCATATCATATCACTTATATTGATTACATGTGATGTTTATCCTTTATGCATCTTATTTTGCTTAGTACGGTGGTAGCATTATAAGATGATCTCTCACTAAATTTCAAGGTATAAGTGTTCTCCCTGAGTATGCACCGTTGCTACAGTTCATTGTGTCAAGACACCACGTGATGATCGGGTGTGATAAGCTCTACAAGCCAGTTTTGCACAAGCAGAATACTCAGGTTAAACTTGACGAGCCTAGCATATGCAGATATGGCCTCAGATCAGTGAGACCGAAAGGTCGAGCGTGAATCATATAGTAGATATGATCAACATAGTGATGTTCACCATTGAAAACTACTCCATCTCACGTGATGATCGACATGGTTTAGTTGATATGGATCACGTGATCACTTAGTTGACTAGAGGGATGTCTATCTAAGTGGGAGTTCTTAAGTAATATGATTAATTGAATTTTAATTTATCATGAACTTAGTACCTGATAGTATTTTCATGTCTATGTTATTGTAGGTAAATGGCCCATGCTATTGTTCCTTTAAATTTTAATGCGTTCCTAGAGAAAGCTAAGTTCAAAGATGATGGTAGCAACTACACGGACTAGGTTCGTAACTTGAGGATTATCCTCATTGCTGCACAGAAGAATTACGTCCTGGAAGCACCGCTGGGTGCTAGGCCTGCTGCAGGTGCTACTGATGATGTTAAGAACGTCTGGCGGAGCAAAGCCGATGACTACTCGATAGTTCAGTGTGCCATGCTTTATGGCTTAGAATCGGGACTTCAACGACATTTTGAACGTCATGGAGCATATGAGATATCCCAAGAGTTGAAGTTAATATTTCAAGTAAATGCCCGTATTGAGAGATATGAAGTCTCCAATAAGTTCTACAGCTCCAAGATGGAGGAGAATAGTTCTGTCAATGAACATATGCTCAGAATGTCTGGGTACCACAACCACTTGACTCAACTGGGAGTTAATCTTCCTGATGATAGTGTCATTGACAAAGTTCTTCAATCACTGCCACCAAGCTACAAAAGCTTTGTGATGAACTATAATATGCAAGGGATGGATAAGACAATCCCCGAGCTCTTCGCAATGCTAAAGGCCGCGGAGGTAGAAACCAAGAAGGAGCATCAAGTGTTGATGGTTAACAAGACCACTAGTTTCAAGAAAAAGGGCAAAGGGAAGAAGGGGAACTTCAAGAAGAATGGCAAGCCAGTTGCTGCTCAAGTGAAGAAGCCCAAGTCTGGACCTAAGCCTGAAACTGAGTGCTTCTACTGCAAAGGGATTGGTCACTGTAAGCGGAACTTCCCCAAGTATTTGGCGGATAAGAAGGATGGCAAAGTGAAAGGTATATTTGATATGCATCACTACAAAAAAATATACTTCCGTGATGATACGTGTTTGTCACAGTAGGTCGTGTTTTTTGTCATGCATGTACATCCATGACGATTTTATGACAGAATCAAGATAGTCATACCTGTGCTGTCGTAGAAGTGTTCCATGACATTACCAAAATTATCATCACGGAAGTGTCCACTTCCATGACGATAAATCGCGCATCACGGAAGTGCTTTCGTCAAGGGTGACCGACACGTGGCATCCACCGTAACGAAACGCCATTAAGCTATCGGGTTCGGTTTTGGATCCGATAACCCGCTAATAGCCCCGACCAATGGGGATTTTCCATGTGTAAAATCATCATTGGCTGGAGGAAACACCTGTTGGCTCACCGTTGGGACAGATGTCATCCACTCATCGGACCCAAGGCGCCTATGATACATCGACACATGGCACGGCCCAACAGAGGCCCACTGTGAAAAGTCCAGCCCGTTTGACTTGGTCAAAAGGTGGTAGGCCGGCCCAAGGAAAGCCTGTTAACGGCCTGTTCGCATATAGCCCATTTATAGCCCGCTAACGCAGGGTCCGTTACGACCTATCCGAATTAGGCCTAGTAGCGTCATCTGAGCCGTCCAATATGATTCCATCCCATTTTAAGTTTCGGCCCATGTATGGCCCATGACGTCTTTCAGCCCATATGAGGCCCTTTGTAACTCTTGGCCCATTAGCGGCCCGTGGTGTATCACTTTATACCCATGTTATCTTTCGGCCTTCTCAGGGCCCATTTATTCTTGGGCTCATTTCCAGCATTCGGTTACTTACGGCCGGTTACTGCCATTTTCTACTTGTGGACCAAATTCAGCTCGTGGTTACAGTCGTCCCGTTTGTGTCCCATTAATATGTTGGGCCGTTTTCATAGCGTCATCAAATACGGCCTATTATCGACGGCCCGTTATGGTCGGCCCATGAACGGACGACTCCAACTCTAGCCCGTTTACGGCCATAATGCGGTCTGTTTTTGGCCCATGTTTGGCCAATCGATCATACGACCCATATAAGTCCCATTGATGATACGGCCCGTAGAAGGCCCATTGTTTCTACGGCCCGTAGAAGGCCCATTGTTTCTATGGACCGTAGAAGGCCCATTGTTTCTACGGCCCATAGGAGGCCCAGTGTCACTACAGTAAATATAGGTTTAGACCTGCTAATGGCCCAAGATGATTATAGGCCCACGTTTTGGCCCATATGAGTAACGGGCCAGCCTGAAGACCGACAACACTGAGATCCACTGAACCTTCCGACCTAAATTACAGCATACCGACCAAAGAATAAACCTAGACTATACAATAAAGAAATTACGACATATTACATCCACTGGGAATCAAAGTTCGCTATCGGTGATAATAAAGCACAACATGACCACGGATTACATACACTGGGCATCAAAGGTCGCCACCAGTGCATATAAACGCGCCGACAAAAGAATATGCAAAACTGAGAGCACTTCAGAAGGCAATAGACCTGGCAAGGTCGGGCCCCGCAAGCAGCCGAACAAGCTGATGAGACCTCAGTTGTGTCAACGATAGATGCTTCATCCCTAGCTGTATGGCACCATAGTGCGCAAGGCAGTCCCCTGACATCTTCATTACATCTTTGACTTCAAGTCGGAGTTGAGCTGAAGCAAGCCTTTCCACTTTAAGTTGAGACTGAAGAAGTCGAACTGATTGAGGCAGCAACTGCATAGAGGTTGTCTCACACCTGCTGGTGAGTAGCTTCAACTCACTGTCTTCATCAATACATGACCTTGGGGTCATCTCGCTGTCCTCAAGATGGTTTAGCTCACTATCTTTCCTAAAGTTCTGCCTAGCATAAGAGATACGACTCTGAAAGAGAAACAAGGAGACAAGTAATAGGTTTCACAATTGTATAAGCAAATAAATGGATCTGTTCTGCATAAGGAACATGTTTTTACAACTACAATTTAAAACTGGTAGTTGTTGCAAACATCCAATCAGATGTAAACACTAGTGGAGGAAATGATGCCTATCCAAATCTATACTAGAACAAAGTTTGAAGGCTTGATAAGGATGAACTTACATTACATGTTAACACAGGCTGGACAAAGCCCTTCTCCATGTTGATGGAAGGATAATTCAATAAATTCCCCAAAGAAAATTCTTTATAAGCGTTGCCATTATTCTACATTTTGCAAAGAGTATATATAGATCAAATAATATTGGAAGAAATAGAGGATAATGAAGCTCAGGTGCAGACTGATGATACATAATCAAATAGCAATTAATTAAGTACAGCGTTACAAGGCAAAAGGTATTGACAAGAGGAATGCAGACATCAACGTGTGCAGTGGCATTGGCTTTATTCAACATTTTGGTAAGAGTAAATGTAGATATGATAATTTTGAGAAAGTGGAGGGCAGAGCAGATAAGATGCAGAGTAATGCTAGACAATCAACTATCTCGCGATGCATGTATAGTAATACCACCACCGTCCGTTATTACTTGTCGCTCAAATGGATGTATCTAGCACTATTAAGTTCTAAATACATCAAATCAATCAACAATTAATTCGATACAGAGGGAGTACATGACAACAGGTACTTACATGAGCAATCCAAAACTTCATAACCATTGTGTTAATTCTACATTTATCTAAGAGTAAATATAGATCTTATAATTTCAAGAAAAGGGAGGATAAAGAAGTGAACATTTACAGTGATGCTACATAATCAAACAACAATGAGTGTAAGTATGCTGACAAAGGGCAAGAGGTACTGACAAGAGCAATGCAGAGCCCAGTATTGTCGTGAGATCCTATGATCCTTTGAGCAAGGAGATTCATCTGAAATTAGTTTTCATACAAGAGAGAAGGTAAGGCACATACAGAAATTTAGGAGTTCAAATTTTGAATTGATATCATAGATAATACCTGACGCTGGGCTCTCAGCAGTTCTAATAGGGGTTTGGCCACTAGAGTAGGGGTAAAGTCTGGTATAGTTGGGCCTGTGTTTTCTGTGGCTGCTGATCTATCTGATTTAACAGGTATCACTACCTTTTCCAAATACCTAGTTTGTACTCCTTGAGGATATGCACTTACCCTCTTCCTTTTGGACATCTATTACGAAAGAACAACATTTGACTGGAAAAACATAGTATGACGACACATGGAATAGGTACAGAAAATGGATAGGTATGGCATATACTCATATATGATGCTTAAACTAAGAAGATGGTGTAACAAAGTAGAAGTAATGCAAGAGGTCAGATGCAAAATATGTGCGACCAATACAACCTTGCCAAGTTAGAGCATGCACCTTGATGGGTGAATAAGATAGGCCATCCTCCACCATGCCAAGTTTGTTAGCCAGTGGATTGTTCCGCAATATTCCTCTCGTGCGCCCATTCTCATATTCATTTTGATAATGTTGAATACCTGACATGCATGAAAACATAAAAACAAGCTGATCGTGGTCATCATAAAATGGGGAAACCGTAAGCATGATGAGTATAGTGTTGACCGTGGCAGTGGGATGGCAGATCTAAAGCTGCAAACCGCGCAAAGGGTAGTTAGCAACCGATGTTTGCTTTGAAATAACAACTAAGATTTGGTATGGACAAGAAAGTACAGTCAACAAGTGACAAAGAAATGCAATTCTGCTGTCTCTCTATATGTCGCGACATGCATTTGGAAACTCAAGTGGGACCTTTAGCTAACCAATTAAATGTGTCTGTTAACTAATATCAGTATCATATCACAATCATATTTGAACAACTAAGCTTTGGAATTTTGAGTGTTGTGTTGTTTAGCTTGAAGGGTGGAGTAATGTTAGTATGACAGAAAGCACCTACACACATCATAGTAGAGTAGATTAAAGGGGAAAACCCTAAGCATCAAGAGTAAAATCAGGAGAGTGGAACTAGCTGGACCAGTGGGTGGCGCACATACTTTTCGAAACGAATATAGGAACATTAGGTGAGCGATTAAACATTCTCTATTTTAGTAATATGAGCATCATATCATATTCGTATTTCAACACGTAAGCTTTGGAATTATGAGTGGCATGTTGTTTCGCTTGATGGGTTGAGGTCTTGAGGAGCAGTGCTAGCACGACACGAAGCAGTGAAGCACCTACGATGATGGTAGTGAATATAAAGGGAGGAAACCATAAGCTTTACAAGTATAGTGACCGTGACATGGCGGATCTGAAGGTGCAAACCGGACAAAGCTACTTCGCAACCAATGTTTGCATTCAACTAGCCACTACGATTTGGTACGGACAAGAAAAGTACAGTAAACAATTTAAGATCTATTTTCCGGGTGAGATCAATAACTTAAGCACATATGGAAGAGTACCACCTCTCTTGCGACGCCGTGTAGGCCCTTGCTGATACGTTGAGGGTGCTGCAGGTGCGATGGCTGTCGGCGGTGGGGAAGGAGACTTTAGATGGCAGACAGCCAGGTCGGGGGATAAATCTTGTTGCCATGGACGAGGCGGTCATAGGAGCAGCAACGACAAGGTGGACGACGGCGCCGATGAAGCGAGACGACGCGATGAAAGGATCCTGGTCCGGAGCCGTGGATGAGAGACGTCCATCTCTTGCAGTGGACGACGGGGTAGGGGTAGCGGCTCCAGCAAGGTGGCGGACGGAGGAGGCTGGCCGCAGTGGGGAGGTTGTCGTGGCACCGACGGTGTATGAATGGGGAAATGGAGGGGGAGGGGGGATCTCAAACTTTGGGACGTGCTTGTCTGAAATGTGGGAAAGTTACGAACTTATCCCCCGTTTAAAATTTCGGACATCACGTCGGTTGGGGATAGGACGGTAATCTCGCATCTCCCAAATATTTGCCGGTAATGATTTCGGGCGAGGAGAGGGTGTTTTGCCGCCCACGGTTGGCGCCCATGGTGTATGAATGGGGCTGACATGTAGGGCGGTTGTGTCACGTCTGAGGGAAGTTACACATCTGCCCCTATTTAAAATATTAGCCTACATCGATTTCAGACGAGGAGAGTTTGTTTTGCCGCCCACCGTGGATGAATGGGGAAATGGAGGGAGAGACACATGTCTTTCAGACAAGCTTGAATCAAATGTGTTTTGCCACCCACGTTTGGCGCCCACCATGCCTGAATGGGCTCAGAGGCCGCCGTGTCACGTCTGATTAAAGTTACTAGTCTACCACTATCGACAATAGTGCAAATTCGGTCGATAAGGTGTCAAGTGTCAGGGGTAGAAAGTAATTTCCATCTCGCAAACACTTGCTTCGGGCAGCCCACAAATGATAGTGGGTGTTTAGCCACTTTGTTCAAAACTTGGGAGAATTAGCATTCATGTTTGCCCTGGGCCCTGGCAACTAAATCCAAATCCAATTTTTATTCGATTACGAATATCCACAGATAATTCTACGTTTTGTTATTTATTTATTTGAAACCACAACAAAGATTTATTCCACCTTTATATATGATTATGATTTAGAAATGCCATGATCTTCGAATTTAGTAGGTTGGATACACTTTGAGTCAAACAGTTATTTCATCCAATACAATATGCTCACATGAAAAATAGTTCACCTTATGTCAATCATACAACTACTAAGGATTACCTCGCCTAAAAAATTCAGATCATTACAATAATCTAATGACAATTTCAACTGCTATCTAAAGAAGAACTGGGATTACCCTGTGCTTCAGATAGCAGAAGCAGCAGGACCTCCTCCGTCTTCAAATGCAACATTCTTACTTCCTCCAATTCTTGGGTTGCTTGCATAATGCGTGTAGCTAATTGCATAATTTCCAGCTTCAAGATAAAGATTACCTCATTCAAGGTAGCCACACCATCTCTTTCTGCCTCTAGTAGAGCCTCGAGAACTATAATATATGTGCTCAGACTGCTCTCCGGCGGTGTTGCCTCTAAACTGCTACCATCTGGTAACATGGATGGCGCACTGCTTCCACAAATAGATTCTGGGGTTGTACATTGTGTCCTAGTGTGAACGACATCCTGAAAGGTTTTCGCTGGACATAAGTAAGAGATAGTTATCGCATGATCCAGGCAGTAAGCTTACATGGTAAACGACATACGAATTATTGCCGAGCATGGCAAGCTATATTTAAATGGTTTGAAGCAGCATCAGCCGAAAAGAAATTAAAATGGTAAGATGAAACTAGGGATATAAGTGGCAAATAAATGACATCCGCCAGTCCCATCTAGTTAGTTTTTGCTAGCTCTCTGGTTCATTTTCCTCAAAAAACAAAAAACTCTTTTGAACTATCATACCACTAGTGGACTTTAATCGGGATTAAACGGGACCCAATTGACATCCCTAGTTGAAAGGGAGTGTACCACCGCTATATTGAAGTTGCCAAGGCATCTAAGCAGTTGAAATAATCTGAGAAAACACTTAACAGTGTGGCCTCATATAAACTACGAAGACAGTCTTGTGATGAAGTTCAAAGGAAAAGTTAAGGACTCAAATGAACTAGGCAAGCATTTCTTTACGATAGTACAACATACACTGCTGACATATTGGCCAACTCAGGTATAGCGTAACAAGTAACAAACAAGCATTCGAATCAAGCAATATAGCAAAGCAGACAACTGAACTATTTGTTATTCTGTAGGATTATAGGTTTGAGAGCACAAGCCAAGAAAGCAGCCCACACGCATTACATTTCACATGTACTAAAACACACTGGCTTACCATATGTTGCTGTGAAGCCTCGCTGCTGTTGCAATGTTCTTTGAAGATATCGTCAGCATCCCGTGGTTGCAAATCTACTTGTTGTAGTTTATTCTGCACCCTCTATTTAGGTAAAATTAATTTTAATCACATGCACTGGTTTGAATTGATCATCAATGGTTCATCTAAACTAATGAAAGAAGGGTGTGTGCATACACGACAATATATCTGCTTCCCTATATTTTTATGCTTGTTTGAGGTGCCAGCCCCAAAAGAACAAATATTTTGCTTGATGGAGTTGGCAGCTCCATAATTAATAGAAGCATCAAATTAGTCATGCAACTTGGGAAGATCAAGAACACATAAAAAAGTAATGAACAGAGGCTTGGAGCAGTGATGTAATAGCTAGCATCAGAAAATGTAGGGTAAAATGAACAAAAACCAGCGGAACCACATGCTAGTTTGCTGATGTGTAATTAAGCTTAGAGAACATGAAGCAATCTGATGGAACCAACATGTGGCATCAGAATAACACCATTATCATAAATATGGCATGCAAGAAGTAAAATAGTAGGCAGCGATATCTAGGAAGCACAGTAATACTTAGGACAAAACTAAAGCATATTAACTATATGTGCACTGGTATGTAATTTAGCACATGTGACATGTTCACTGCCAGAAGTATGGCCCTACAGGTGCAAGCAGAATAACGCGTATCATGAAAAACTGAATGATGCCCTGAAGAAATTCAAAGGTGCGGTGCTTATGCTAAGAAAGTGAACGTAGGCGCCGGCCGTTGGATAACAGTACCTGATCCTCGGTGGCGTATGGGTATCATTGGCATACTTGATAGCTAAGGATCGTCAATGGTGCTCGTGTTGCGGTTGAGTTTGGGCCGGCTGTCGCCATCGATGAAGCGGCTCCGGTGCTACGGTTGCGGCGCCCGTCGACATACAAGAAAGCTCATCTGTGGTAAGTGAAAAGTTGCATGATAAAGAGAAAAACCGAAGGAGTACAAATCAAAATAACCTGATGAGGCTGTGGCGTCGGTAAAGCAGGGCCGGTGGAGTTGAATATGGTGTCCGTCGAGCGGGTTCGGTGCAGTGGACAAAGGCTTCAGCGGGCGTGTTGTACAGTGCTTTCGGTGAGGCAGATCTGTTGCGATGGACGAGGGCTTGTATGAAGGGCCAGCGAAGGGACGAACGAGGGAGTCAGTGAAGGGCCTACTGTAACACCCATGATGCGGCTATATTTCCCACGTGTCGGAGCATGACTTAGAGGCATAACCACATAGTAGGCATGTCGCAAGAGGGGTACTCTTTACACATCCCATGTACTGAATAAGATAGAGATAAAGAGCTGGCTTACAATCGCCACTTCACACAATACATAAATATAGCATTACATCATCCATAATACAATCAAGGTCCGACTACGAAACCAAAATAAAGACAACCCCAAATGCATAAGATCCCTGATCACCCCAACTGGGCTCCACTACCGATCGTCTGGAAAGGAAACATAGTAACTTCCTGAATCCTCATCAAACTCCCACTTGAGTTCAGTGCATCCCCTGTAATGCCATCATCGGCACCTACATCTGGTTTTGGAAGTAATCCGTGAGTCACGGGGACTCAGCAATCTCACACCCTCGCGATCAAGACTATTTAAGCTTAAGGGTAGGCAAAAGTAGTGAGGTGGAGCTGCAGCAAGCACTAGCATATATGGTGGCTAACTTACGCAAATGAGAGCGAGAAGAGAAGCAAGGCACGGTCGATAAGCTATCATGATCAATAAGTGATCCTGAACTACTTACGTTCAAGCATAACACGAAACCGTGTTCTCTTCCTGGCCTTCACCGAAAAGAGACCATCACGGCTACATACGCGGTTGATTCATTTTAATTAAGTTAAGTGTCAAGTTTTCTACAACTAGATATTAACAAATTCCCATCTTCCCATAACCGTGGGCACGGCTTTCGAAAGTTCAAAACCCTGCAGGGGTGTCCCAACTTAGCCCATCACAAGCTCTCATGGTCAACGAAGGATATTCCTTCTCCCAGGATGGCCCGATCAGACTCGGAATCCCGGTTACAAGACATCTCAACAATGGTAAAACAAGACCAGCAAAGCCACCCGAATGTGCCGACAAATCCCGATAGGAGCTGCACATATCTCGTTCTCTGGGCACACCGGATAAGCAATCCATACAACAAAAACCAACCCTCGAGTTTCCCCGAGGTGGTGCTCCAAGGGGCTCTAGTTTGGACCAACACTTAGAGGAGCACTGGCCCGGGGGTTTAAAATAAAGATGACCCTTGAGTCCGCGGAACCCAGGGGAAAAAGGCTTAGGTGGCAAATGGTAAAACCAAGGTTGGGCCTTGCTGGAGGAGTTTTATTCAAGGCGAACTGTCAAGGGGTTCCCATTATAACCCAACCGTGTAAGGAACGCAAAATCAAGGAACATAACGCCAGTATGACGGAAACTAGGGTGGCAAGAGTGGAACAAAACACCAGGCATAAGGCCGAGCCTTCCACCCTTTACCAAGTATATAGGTGCATTAAAGTAAACAAGATATAAAAATGATATCCCAACAATAAACATGTTCCAACAAGGAACAAACTCCAATCTTCACTTGCAACTAACAACGCTATAAGAGGGGCTGAGCAAAGCGGTAACATAGCCAAACAACGGTTTGCTAGGACAAGGTGGGTTAGAGGCTTGACATGGCAATATGGGAGGCATGATATAGCAAGTGGTAGGTATCACGGCATAGGCATAGCAATAGAGCGAGCAACTAGCAAGCAAAGATAGAAGTGATTTCGAGGGTATGGTCATCTTGCCTGCAAAGTTCTCCGAGTTGACGTAAGCTTGATCCTCGTAAGCGTACTCAACGGGTTCCTCGATCACGAACTCGTCTCCTAGCTCTACCCAAGGCAATAACACAAGCAAAAGAAACCACAATCAACCACGGTGCAATGCGCAAGCAACATGATGCAAAACATGGCATGATATGCGGGATGTAATATGCAATGCATATACGTGCTCCAGAAGGAAAAGATTGAACCAGGCCTCAACTTGGAAAACCAAGTGTGCCGCTGGAAAGATGAGTTGATTTCGGTCAAAATCGATATAAAGATCACCGGAATCGGATGCACGGTTTGCAAATGACAAGCAAAACAATAATGGCACTATCTTGCGATTAACAGCACGATGCCATTTAAAATGCAACAAGAAACTAAGCTACTGCACTCTAACATAGCAACAAAGCACATGGCAGTGGTCTACTCAAGATGCTTGACAAAAGATGAACACTGAGCTATGGCTAAATCACACAATAGCAGGTTCAAACAAGCATCGCAAAAGTGCAAAAGATATCAGCTTCACAGACTTAGTGAAAATACTAACATGTCAGGAATTAACATCAGAAAGCAATATTTAGAGCATGATAACAACATGCTACAGGATCAGATCATAGCAAACAAAGGCATGGCATGAATCTACTCAAAGCATATAACAAAAGTCCCTTACTGACCATAAGCCAAAAAGGATCATAAGATAAGATGACACCCATGTAAACATAGCAAGTTTCGTTAACAGATTCAGACTTGGCAGAAAATTGGACATGGCAAAAACAGAGTTACGTAGGCATGTTTGCGAGCTCGATGCACTCAACACAAGGCATTGCATGACAAACTAAGCATACACCCAGCAAGAAGACATGATCAAGAAGCTAAATATGGCAAGAACAATCTCATAGCATGCATGAATCAACTACAACAACCTTGGCAAAATTGATTAACACGTAAACAATCTGCCAGGAACATTTTATAGCAAAAGTAGAGCAAGATTGAGTCATGCTAGGGCACTGCATAAATGAAAACAAGGGCATGGATGGATAGAGCATAACCATATGCCCAAATCATCCTTACTGAATATACTCAAAAGAGGCATGGATCACTCTGTATCAACATGAATACATGGCATAAAAATAACATCAGAGAAATGACTTAGTGAAATTCTAAGTCCCTGAAATCAGCAACATCACGAGAGCTACTTTGCATGCTTGTTCTAGTCACCACATTGATAAAAAAAATACATGGCATACACCCCTATAAAAATGGCATGGCATAGCCCAAAACACATATAGGGCTCAAGTCCATAGGAGGCACACAATAATCATGGCAAAAATGACAAATGCTCATAAACTGATAAGAATCATGAACTAACATTTAATAGCACTCTTGCAACAGACATTCGGGCATCAAGATGGACTCAAACAAGCATGGTGCAATGGAACAAAATGAAGAGGACATCCTAACGAACATTTTGATATATGGCATGCCCAAAACAGAGCTATGAATGCGGAGTTATGACATGATGAATAGTGCATGAAAATGTTGCACACTTAGGAAAAATACGAGGTCAACCCTAGGTTTTCTGGATCTGGATGTGAGCGCGCGGAAGCCGAGGCAGCCGGAGCTCTCGCCGGAGTTGAGGGATGCGGTAGCCGGCGTCGCGGGAGCTCGCCGGAGTGGGGGGGCGACGATGCAGCGGCGCGGGACCGGGACCGGCGGAGGCGGCGGGTGCGCTCCGGTGATGGCTCGGCTGAGCGGGGCGGCGGAGGTTGCCGGGGCAGCCGGGCGGCGAGCTCGCCAGCGTGGAGTGGCGGCGGCCGGCGCGCGTGGGCGACCAGGCGGCGAAGCGAGGACGCGGTGGAGGCGGGCGGCGGCTGGCCCCGCGGGGGCTGGATCTGGGCCCGGCGGGCCTCTGCGGCGCGCGGGTCGGCGGCAATTACGTGGCGGCACGGGAGTGGCTGAGGCGGCGGCGCGGACGCGTCCGGTCCGATCCGGACGTGTCCAGCGGCGCGGGGAAGAAGAGGCTAGGGTTTGGACCCGAAAATTCGGAGGAGTGTACCTATTTATAGATAGAGGGAGCTAGGAGAGTCCAAATGAGGTGCGGTTTTCGGCCACACGATCGTGATCGAACTGCCGAGAGGATGGAGGGGGTTTGGATGGGTTTTGGGCGACTTTGGAGGGGTGTTGGGCTGCAACAAACATGAGGCCTTTACGGTTCCTCGGTTAACCGTTGGAGTATCAAACGGACTCCAAATGGCATGAAACTTGACAGGCGGTCTACCGGTAGTGTACCAAGGCCGCTTGGCAAATCTCGGTCCACTCCGAGAATGTTTAACACCCGCACATAGAAAGAGGCAAAACGGGCACCGGAGGACATAGGAGTGCTGGATCGCAAAACGGACAACGGGGAAAAAGCTCGGATGCATGAGATGAACACGTATGCCAATGCGATGCACAGGATGACATGATATGAGATGCATGACATGGACAAAATGCAAAATGAAGACAAAACCCAACCACGAGAGAATATCATAACTCAGAGCCAAAAATGGCAAGAGTTGGAATACAAATATGGCAAGTTACATACGGGGCGTTACACCTACACTGTGGTGGACGAGGGTGCCGGTTAAGCAGATCTGGTGCAGTGGACCATGATGGCGGTCAAGGAGATCTGGAGCGGTGGACAAGCCAGTCGCTGAAGCGGCTCCGGTGAAGTGGTGAGTTGGCAATTGGGGGTTCCAAGGTGCGGAAGGTAGATCCATCAGGGTGTGAGGTCCACCGCTGCGGCGGAGGACTAGATTCGGCGGCTTGTCGTGGTTGGGGGGGGGTCGAGGAGGGGAAGGGGAGGGGCTCTGGGAAGAATGTTGGGGGCAAAGAGGGGAAAACAACGGAGTTACCAAAGCAACCCTTTTCCATTCATGTGGTAGGGGTAAAACAAGAATATCGCAGGGCTAAACATTCGGGCGAAGATATTTCGATGTGAGCGGGAAGTTTGAAAGCTTTTGGCGCCTGAAATTATATTCTGCTCTTGTACGACCGACTATGATATCATGACCGAGAATTTGTTTGTTTTGCACGCAAAAAAGTGCAAGTTTTGAAAATCAATGTCTCCAACTCGAAAATTAGATTGTCCAGTCAATTCAAATATGGATCATTGAGCTACTACAGGCAAATACCATCATACGGTCCAATTCAAATGAAATTCCAAATGTGTTTATCCTAAATATGATGACAAAAGCAAGAATGTGTATGTGTATGAATAAAGTGGATGATTATAAGGTTTGAACATGCCCGTATGTGTATATATCTAGGTTTGATATATGAATTTGAAATCACAAAATCCCGGCTTAAAAAATGTACCTCCGTTGAAATGAATTACAAAAGCTAATGATGGAGTCGAATTCCAAAATTATAATCTTAGGTTTGTAATTCTGGTACATCAAGGTATATCATGCATGTTCAAAAGTATCGTTATCTCATAGTCCAAACTGTGAAACAAATTGATCAACCATGAGTGCACACACTATTGACCACGTATATCTCAGGTACGCTAAAGTCCCTCAAATATAGACACCTCACTCTTTATCTGAAGCCACCCGCCTCGTCGCCCCCCCACACAGAGAAGTCGTTCTCTCCCCCAAACACCAACACACGAGCACATTAACACCCCTCTCTCTTCTAAAGTCCGGACCCCAATATAGGTCTCTTTCACTTTGTCTCTTGGGCATGCACACATCTCTTCCCCCACTCTCTAGCTAGGTCTCTCGACATCTCTCTTTCCCAAGCACACACACTATGTAGAGTGTATCTTTCCCATACACACAAAACGTCACCCCCAAACGTCCATCTCCCTAGTTATGTGGTTCTCGCACACTCACCTCACACACCACCCCCACTACAAACAAGCACACTTTGTCTCCTTGTGCACCACTCTCCTATTTCTATCTCTCCCACATGCGGACCTGCCCTAGCTCCTCCCTGTATACATATACGTCGTGACTCTTTCCATAGCTCCCTAATGTATCATCGTTCTCGATCTCGCACATTGTTCTCTACACCATCTATTCTAGATCTCTCATGAAGTCCCTATCACACACACGATGACTCGCTTCCCTTGCGTCTCCGTACATAGGCCAATTTCAAACAACATCAAAATTGTCTCCCAATCTATACGCCATTTATGGACACAAACGCCCCCTCTCTTCCTCTCTCTCTCTCCGTCGCTAGCTCTCTCTCTCTCTCTCACTCTCACACCCCTCTCCCACACACACTCGATGTCTCTTCCAAATAGTCTGCTCCCCCGCCCACACCCATGCTATCCCGCTACTACACATGTCACACCATTCCCCCTCTCCCTTATACTAGGTTTACATCATTAGTGGTCTCTCTACTCCACATACACACACTCCCTCTCACACACAAACGCGCGCACAAACACACACAGACATGCACAAACACCCATTAATCTGGATCCTCATCTCTCCCCATGTCCGCATGTGTATCTCACACACTCACTCTCTAATTATGTATATGTGTCTCCATGTTACACAACGTAAAGCCCCATGTACATGTCTCTCTCTATCCTCCACACACATAGACACAAAGAATCTGTTATCATTGCCTCAGTCTCTAGACATATCACACACGCACATTGTCTCCCTCTCTCTCTCTCCCGCAAACACGCTCAACAAGGGTTTCCCCATGAATAACTTACCGTCTATTCATCAACAGTCGTGGCAGTACGGCAAACACGAGACATGAAAAAGAATAAATCTACACGTGCTTAGACCACCTAGTATGACTACTAGGACTAGAGCAAGCCAAAAAGCGCATCGCCGTCACCCTCTCCTTATCAGCGACGGGAAAACCTTTGTTTTACACAGTCAAGAAGTCATTGTGCTAAGGCCTCACATGCTGAGGCGTTGAATAGAATGTAGATGCTAGTTTACGGAAACAAGTATCATAATACGTTTGTATCTCCATACTTATATTTCTTCTCTTATAAAAACCGAGTTGGTGATGATGGTACGCGTGCCATCTTGCAATATAGACCGTCTGATCTATATATGACGAATGGAAATTAAACTAATAGATACCCGCACCCCTCTCCACATTTGCAGACAAGGCCTTCCCTCGTTCATCCTTATCTCCAACAACCTCATGGTGGATCAATTAAGAAAGGAAGCCTCTGGAACAAATTGGCCTAGTGGCCGCTGCCGGTGTCGTCAATCCCCATGCCTCCGCTTAGTCCGACCACCAATCACCACCACGCCCAACTCCTCTTCACCTTATCTCCTATTTCTCGAGATATCATTAGTTTGTTTACATGGGATTACTCCCGCATGGGTCAATCACAACAAGTGTTTTATAAAAAAATGCATCTTGATGTTCCGTGCAATGCACAAATCTTGCTAGTACTCCTACAGAAGACTAAGTTGGTGATGATGGTCTGTGCCATTCGTCGTTTGTGACCATTAGATCTACATCTAACGACCGTGAGGTAAGTTGTTGCCTTTTCTCACCAACATCCCACTTGTCTACCAATTTGCAGAAAAAACCCATAATTAGTATCTTAAAACCAACCAGATCCCTCCCTGACCTCACCAAAACAGCCCAAGGAATATATTCTAATTGAAACATAATATATCTCTAGTGATATATGTATATCAAAATTAGAGTGTTTTGTATCAAGTTTGTGAATAAGTATTATTCTAATTATGATTCGTTGCAATGCACATGAACATTGCTAGTATTTCCAACCATGCAATTTTTTTCCTAGTATTCCATAGTTTCGAGTTTTCCATCAAGATATTAGTCACTCATGGTTGATATTTACTTTCAATCATGTACACATATGCACTATGTAACTAGCCTTGCTTATTGGGTTCCAAAGCTTAACTTTCACTCCTACTTACAATATGTAGAGTATTTAACAAAAATACCACTTTCAACCAGCCCTAGGAAGAATCTATTGTACAAAAATAGCCAAAACATACCCAAAATTTCATAATCCACGCCAGAAACTACTACCTAGTACTCCCTCCGTCCCACAATGTAAGACGTTTTTGCAAGCTATTTTAGCTTGCAAAAACATCTTATATTATGGGACAGAGGGGGTACCGATTAGGTTAGTTTAAACCCATTTATGACAGGGTTGGCCCACACGTCCATGCTGACGAGGCAGCTTAAACCAACACATTTTGTTTGACCGTTGACACGAGGGACCCTGATACGTCTCCAACGTATCTATAATTTTTGATTGCTCCATGCTATGTTATCTACTGTTTGGGCAATATTGGGCTTTATTATCCACTTTTATATTATTTTTGGGACTAACCTATTAACCGGAGGCCCAGCCCAGAATTGATGTTTTTTTTGCCTATTTCAGTGTTTCGAAGAAAAGGAATATCAAACGGAGTCGGAACGGAACGAAATCAACTGGAGAAGTTATTTTTGGAAGGAAAGCTACCGGATGGGCTTGGACCCCACGTCATGAGCCAAGGGAGGTGCTCACGAGGGTGGGGGGCGCGCCCCCTACCTCGTGGGGCCCCCGAAGCTCCACCGACGTACTTCCTGCACCCATATATACTCACGTACCCTAAAACTTCCAGAAGAGATAATAGATCGGGAGTTCCGCCGCCAGAAGCCTCCGTAGCCACCGAAAACCAATCTAGACCCGTTCCGGCACCCTACCAGAGGGCGCAATCCTTCCCCGGTGGCCATCTTCATCATCCCGGTGCTCTCCATTACGAGGAGGGAGTAGTTCTCCCTCGGGGCTGAGGGTATGTACCAGTAGCTATGTGTTTGATCTCTCTCTCTCTCTCTCTCGTGTTCTTGAGGTGATACGATCTTGATGTATCGCGAGCTTTGCTATTATAGTTGGATCCTATGATGTTTCTTCCCCCCTCTACTCTCTTGTAATGAATTGAGTTTTCCCTTTGAAGTTATCTTATCGGATTGAGTCTTTAAAGATTTGAGAACACTTGATGTATGTCTTGCCGTGCGTATCTGTGGTGACAATGGGATACCACGTGATTCACTTGATGTATGTTTTGGTGATCAACTTGCGGGTTCCGCCCATGAACCTATGCATAGGGGTTGGCACACGTTTTCGTCGTGATTCTCCGGTAGGAACTTTGGGGCACTCTTTGAGGTTCTATGTGTTGGTTGAATAGATGAATGTGAGATTGTGTGATGCATATCGTATAATCATACCCACGGATACTTGAGGTGACATTGGAATATCTAGGTGACATTAGGGTTTTGGTTGATTTGTGTCTTAAGGTGTCATTCTAGTACGAACTCTAGGGCTGTTTGTGACACCTATAGGAATAGCCCAACGGATTGATTGGAAAGAATAACTTTGAGGTGGTTTCGTACCCTACCATAATCTCTTCGTTTGTTCTTTGCTATTATGACTTTGGAGTGACTCTTTGTTGCATGTTGAGGGATAGTTATGTGATACAATTATGTTATCATTGTTGAGGGAACTTACACTAGTGAAAGTATGAACCCTAGGCCTTGTTTCCTAGCATTGAAATACCGTTTACGCTCACTTTTATCATTAGTTACCTTGCTGTTTTTATATTTTCAGATTACAAATATCATTGTCTACCATCCATATACCACTTGTTTCACCATCTCTTCGCCGAACTAGTGCATCTATACAATTTACCATTGTATTGGATGTGTTGGGGACACAAGAGACTCTTTGTTCTTTGGTTGCAGGGTTGCTTGAGAGAGACCATCTTCATCCTACACCTCCTACGGATTGATATAAACCTTAGGTCATCCACTTGAGGGAAATTTACTACTGTCCTACAAACCTGTACACTTGGAGGCCCAACAAGGTCTACAAGAAGAAGGTTGTGTAGTAGACTGATACGTCTCCAACGTATCTATAATTTTTGACTGCTCCATGCTATATTATCTACTATTTTGGACTATATTGGGCTTTATTTTCCACTTTTGTATTATTTTTGGGACTAACCTATTAACCGGAGGCCCAGCCTAGAATTGCTGTTTTTTTGCCTATTTCAGTGTTTCGAAGAAACGGAATATCAAACGGAGTCCAAACAGAATAAAACCTTCGGGAACGTGATTTTCTCACCGAACATGATCCAGGAGACTTCGACCCTACTCCAAGGAGTCAAAGAGGCGGTCACGAGGGTGGGGGGAGCGCCCCCTGCCTCGTGGGCCCCTTGGTGCTCCACCGACGTACTCCTTCCTCCTATCTATACCGACGTACCCCCAAATGATTAGCGGAGGAGCCAAAAACCTAATTCCACCGCCGCAACTTTCTGTATCCATGAGATCCCATCTTGGGGCCTGTTCCGGAGCTCCGCTGGAGAGGGCCGTCATCACGGAGGGCTTCTACATCATCATAGCCTCTCCGATGAAGTGTGAGTAGTTTACCTCAGACCTTTGGGTCCATAGTTAGTAGCTAGATGGCTTCTTCTCTCTTTTTGGATCTCAATACAAAGTTCTCCCCCTCTCTTGTGGAGATCTATTCGATGTAATCTTCTTTTCGCGGTGTGTTTGTTGAGACCGATGAATTGTGGGTTTATGATCAAGTCTATCTATGAATAATATTTGAATCTTCTCTGAATTCTTTTATGTATGATTGGTTATCTTTGCAAGTCTCTTAGAATTATCCGTTTGGTTTGGCCAACTAGATTGGTAGTTCTTGCCATGGGAGAAGTTCTTAGCTTTGGGTTCGATCTTGCGGTGTCCTTTCCCAGTGACAGAAGGGGCAGCAAGGCACGTATTGCATTGTTGCCATCGAGGATGACAAGATGGGGTTTATTTCATATTGCATGAATTTATCTCTCTACATCATGTCATCTTGCTTAAGGCGTTACTCTGTTTTTAACTTAATACTCTAGATGCATGCTGGATAGCGGTCGATGAGTGGAGTAATAGTAGTAGATGCAGAATCATTTCGGTCTACTTGTCACGGACGTGATGCCTATATACATGATCATGCCTAGATATTCTCATAACTATGCTCAATTATGTCAATTGCTCAACAATAATTTGTTCACCCACCGTAGAATACTTATGCTCTTGAGAGAAGCCACTAGTGAAACCTATGGCCCCTGGGTCTATTCTCATCATATCAATCTCCATCACTTTAATCTTGTTTTGCTTTTTTACTTTGCCTTTTACTTTTCACTTTGCATCTCTATACCGAAAATATTATATCTATCAGATCTCACTCTCGTAAGTGACCGTGAAGGGATTGACAACCCCTAATCGCGTTGGTTGCGAGTAGCTACCGTTTTGTGTAGGTACGAGGGACTTGAGCGTGGCCTCCTACTGGATTGATACCTTGGTTCTCAAAAACTGAGGGAAATACTTACGCTACTCTGCTGCATCATCCCTTCCTCTTCGGGGAAATCCAATGCAAGCTCAAGAGGTAGCAAGAAGGATTTCTAGCGCCGTTGCCGGGGAATCTACGCAAAAAGTCAACATACCAAGTACCCATCACAATCCCTATCTCTCGCATTACATTATTTGCCATTTGCCTCTCGTTTTCCTCTCCCCACTTCACCCTTGCCGTTTTATTCGCCCTCTCTCTCTATCCTCCCTCTCTTTTTCTGTTTGCCTCTTTTCCCTCGCCATGTCAAAACCGAAAAGAGTTGGGGGTTCTCTCCCAAGTTCTAGTGCTTTAGACAATCCTGCTATCTTATCTAAACTCATAAATCGGAATGCTATAGAACAACTTGCCGGAGTTATCAATGAGAACCTTAGTAATTTTGATGAAGATGATTCTGGAATTTTTCGTTATTTACTTGATGAATCTTTGAAAGATGCTTGGGATAGGCTGTTAAGGATCCGGGCTAGCTATGTGCCCCAATATCAAATTGAGGTTTACTTAAAAAGCTTTTATGTTGGGCTACCCGCTTCGTTCAAACAAGTTTTAGATTCTATTTTCGAGGGGGTTTTCTTGAAGGGGACCCCATAGATACCTATGAGAGGATGAAAACTATATTTGGGCACCCCATTAATGAGAAAACTGAAATCACATCTCTCTTGCTTTCTTACCAAAACGAATCTATTAAAGAGATAAAAGCTAGCCTAGATGCCAATTTCCGCAACATTCTTAATCTTTATTCTACCATTAATGGACATGTACTCTATCAAAATAGAAAGATTAATTCCATAGATAACAAGTTTGATCTCTTTTTCTCTAAAACCAAAGATGGCAATAACTAGATCTATCCTCGCTTTTATGCCTAGCTAGGGGCGTTAAACGATAGCGCTTGTTGGGAGGCAACCCAATTTTATTTTTGTTCATTGCTTTTTGCTCCTGTTTTGTAATAAATAAATTATTTAGCCTCTATTTTGGTTGTGTTTTTTGTGTTTAATTAGTGTTTGTGCCAAGTAGAACCGTTGGGAAGACTTGGGGAAAGTCTTGTTGAACTTGCTGTAAAAAACAGAAACTTTAGCGCTCACGAGAACTGCTGTAATTTTTATTTGAAGAGTGATATTTAGTTAATTATTTTTTCATATGATTAATAGATAAATTCCTCACGTCCAGCAATTTATTTTAGAATTTTTGGGGTTCCATATCTTGTGCTAGCTACAGATTACTACAGACTGTTCTGTTTTTGACAGATTCTGTTTTTCGTGTGTTGTTTGCTTATTTTGATGAATCTATGGTTAGTAAAATAGTTTATAATCCATAGAGAAGTTGGAATACAGTAGGTTTAACACCAATATAAATAAATAATGAGTTCATTACAGTACCTTGAAGTGGTCTTTTGTTTTCTTTCGCTAACGGAGCTCACGAGTTTTCTACTTTAAGTTTTGTGTTGTGAAGTTTTCAAGTTTTGGGTGAATTCTTGTGATGGATTATGGAACAAGGAGTGGCAAGACCCCAAGCTTGGGGATGTTGGGGAACGTAGCAGAAATTCAAAATTTTCCTACGTGTCACCAAGATCTATCTATGGAGAAACCAGCAACAAGGGGAAGGAGAATGCATCTACATACCCTTGTAGATCGCTATGCGGAAGCGTTCAAGAGAACGGGGTTGAAGGAGTCGTACTCGTTGTGATCCAAATCACCGGAGATCCTAGTGCCGAACGGACGACACCTCCGTGTTCAACACACGTACAGCCCGGTGACGTCTCCCATGCCTTGATCCAGCAAGGAGAGAGGGAGAGGTTGAGGAAGACTCCATCCAGCAGCAGCACAACGGCATGGTGGTGGTGGAGGAGCGTGGCTATCCTGCAGGGCTTCGCCAAGCACCGCGAGAGACGAGGAGAAAGAGAGGTAGGGCTGCACCAACAGGGAAAGATCAGATCGTGTGTTGGGTAGTCCCTAGGCCTCACTATATATAGGAGGATGGGAGGAGGGTGCACCCCCTCTATGGTTCCCACCCCTAGAGGGGCGGCAGCCCTAGATGGGATTGGGGGGGGGGGGCGGCCAAGGGGAGAGGGGGGCGCCCCCTAGGGTGAGCCTTAGGCCCATCTGAGCCTAGGGTTTCCCCTTCTCCTCCTTTGCTGCGCCTTGGGCCTTGTGGGAGGCGCACCAGCCCACTCAGGGGCTGGTCCCTCACCACTCTTGGCCCATGCAAACCTCCGGGGCTGGTGGCCCCACTTGGTGGACCCCCGGGACCCTCCCGGTGGTCCCGGTACGTTACCGATAAACCCCGAAACTTTTCCGGCGACCAAAACATGACTTCCCATATATAAATCTTTACCTCCGGACCATTCCGGAACTCCTCGTGACGTCCGGGATCTCATCCGGGACTCCGAACAACATTCGGTAACCACATACAAACTTCCTTTATAACCCTAGCGTCATCGAACCTTAAGTGTGTAGACCCTACGGGTTCGGGAACCATGCAGACATGACCGAGACGTTCTCCGGTCAATAACCAACAGCGGGATCTGGATACCCATGTTGGTTCCCACATGTTCCACGATGATCTCATCGGATGAACCACGATGTCAAGGACTAAATCAATCCCGTATACAATTCCCTTTGTCTATCGGTACGATACTTGCCCGAGATTCGATCATCGGTATCCCGATACCTTGTTCAATCTCGTTACCGGCAAGTCTCTTTACTCGTTCCGTAACACATCATCCCGTGATCAACTCCTTGATCACATTGTGCACATTATGATGATGTCCTACCGAGTGGGCCCAGAGATACCTCTCCGTTTACACGGAGTGACAAATCCCAGTCTCGATTCGTGCCAACCCAACAGACACTTTCGGAGATACCCGTAGTGCACCTTTATAGCCACCCAGTTACGTTGTGACGTTTGGCACACCCAAAGCACTCCTACGGTATCCGGGAGTTGCACAATCTCATGGTCTAAGGAAATGATACTTGACATTAGAAAAGCTTTAGCATACGAACTACACGATCTTTGTGCTAGGCTTAGGATTGGGTCTTGTCCATCACATCATTCTCCTAATGATGTGATCCCGTTATCAACGACATCCAATGTCCATGGTCAGGAAACCGTAACCATCTATTGATCAACGAGCTAGTCAACTAGAGGCTTACTAGGGACATGGTGTTGTCTATGTATCCACACATGTATCTGAGTTTCCTATCAATACAATTCTAGCATGGATAATAAACGATTATCATGAACAAGGAAATATAATAATAACCAATTTATTATTGCCTCTAGGGCATATTTCCAACAGTCTCCCACTTGCACTAGAGTCAATAATCCAGTTCACATCGATATGTGATTAACACTCAAGGTCACATCCCCATGTGACTAACACCCAAAGAGTTCTGGGTTTGATCATGTTATGCTTGTGAGAGAGGTTATAGTCAACGGGTCTGAACCTTTCAGATCCGTGTGTGCTTTACAAATCTCTATGTCATCTCCTAGATGCAGCTACCACGTTCTATTTGGAGCTATTCCAAATAACTGTTCTACTATACGAATCCAGTTTACTACTCAGAATAATCTGGATTAGTGTCAAAGTTTGCATCGGCGTAACCCTTTACGACGAACTCTTTTACCACCTCCATAATCGAGAAAATTCCTTAGTCCACTAGTTACTAAGGATAACTTTGACCGCTGTCCTATGGTCCATTCTTGGATCACTCTTGTACCCCTTGACTGACTCATGGCAAGGCACATTTCAGGTGCGGTACACATCATAGCATACTGTAGAGCCTATGTCTTAAGCATAGGGGACGACCTTCGTCCTTTCTCTCTATTCTGCCATGGTCGAGCTTTAAGTCTTAACTTCATACCTTACAACTCAGGCAAGAACTCCTTCTTTGACTGATCCATCTTGAACACCTTCAAGATCATGTCAAGGCATGTGCTCATTTGAAAGTACCATTAAGCGTTTTGATCTATCCTTATAGATCTTGATGCTCAATGTTCAAGTAGCTTAATCCAGGCTTTCCATTGAAAAACACTTTCCAAATAACCCTATATGCTTTCCAGAAATTCTACGTCATTTCTGATCTACGATATGTCAACAACATATATTCATCAGAAATTCTATAGTGCTCCCACTCACTTCTTTGGAAATACAAGTTTCTCATAAACTTTGTATACACCCAAAATCTTTGATCATCTCATCAAAGCATACATTCCAACTCCGAGATGCTTACTCCAGTCCTCAGAAGGATTGCTGGGGCTTTGCATACTTATTAGCATCTTTCAGGATTGACAAAACCTTTTGGTTGTATCACATACAACCTTTCCTCAAGAAAATCGTCGAGGAAACAATGTTTTGACATCCTATCTGCAAGATTTCATAAATAATGTAGTAATCGCTAATATAATTCCAACAGACTCTTAGCATCGCTACGAGTGAGAAAGTCTCACCGTAGTCAACTCCTTGAACTTGTCGGGAAACTTCTTAACGACAAGTCGAGCTTTCTTAATGGTGACATTTACCATCATTGTCCGTCTTCCTTTTAAAATCCATCTGTACTCAACAACCTTATGACCATCGAGCCGTTCCGCCAAAGTCTACACTTTGTTTTCATACATGGATCCTCTCTCGTATTTTATGGCCTCGAGCCATTTATCGAAATCCAGGCCCACCATCGCTTCTCCATAGCTCGTAGGTTCATTGTTGTCTAGCAACATGACTTCCAAGACAGGATTACGTACCACTCTGAAGTAGTACGCATCCTTGTCATCCTACGAGGTTTGGGAGTGACTTGATCCGAAGTCTCATGATCAATATCATAAGCTTCCACTTCAATTGGTGTAGGTGCCACAGGAACAACTCTTTGTGCCCTGCTATACACTAGTTGAAGTGACGGTTCAATAACCTCATCAAGTCTCCACCATCCTCCCACTCAATTCTTTCGAGAGAAACTTTTCCTCGAGAAAGGACCCGATTCTAGAAACAATCCTTATTGCTTTGGGATCTGAGACAGGAGGTATACCCAACTGTTTTGGGTGTCCTATGAAGATGCATTTATCCGCTTTGGGTTCGAGCTTATCAGCCTGAAACTTTTTCACATAAGCGTCGCAGCCCCAAACTTTTAAGAAATGACAACTTAGGTTTCTCTAAACCATAGTTCATACGGTGTCATCTCATCGGAATTACGTGGTGCCCTATTTAAAGTGAATGTGGTTGTCTCTAATGCCTAACCCATAAACTATCGTGGTAATTCGATAAGAGACATCATGGTATGCATCATATCCAATAGGGTGCAGTTATGATGTTCGGACACACCATCACACTATGGTGTTCCAGGCTGTATTAGTTGTGAAACAATTTCCACAATGTCTTAATTCTGTGCCAAACTCGTAATTCAGATATTCATCTCTATGATCATATCATAGATCTTTTATCCTCTTGTCACGACGATCTTTCAACTTCACCCTGAAATTACTTGAACCTTTCAATAATTCAGACTCGTGATTCATCAAGTAAATATACTCAACATCTACTCAAATCATCTATGAAGTAAGAACATAACAATATCCACTACACGCCTCAGCACTCATTGGACTGCACACATCAAAATGTATTACTTCCAACAAGTTGCTTTCTAGTTCCATTTTACTGAAAACGAGGCTTTCAGTCATCTTGCCCATGTGGTATGATTTGCATGTCTCAAGTGATTCAAAATCAAGTGAGTCCAAACGGTCCATTTGCATGGAGTTTCTTCATGCATATACACCAATAGACATGGTTTGCATGTCTCAAACTTTTCAAAACGAGTGAGCCCAAAGATCCATCAACATGGAGCTTCTTCATGCGTTTTATACCGATATGACTTACGTGGCAGTGCCACAAGTAGGTGGTACTATCTTATATCTTTTGACATGAACATGTGTATCACTACGATCGAGATTCAATAAACCATTCATTTTAGGTGCAAGACCATTCAAGGTATTATTCAAATAAACAGAGTAACTATTATTCTCTTTAAATGAATAACCGCATTGCGATAGTCATAATCCAATCATGTCTATGCTCAACGCAAACACCAAATAACAATTATTTAGGTTTAACACCAATCTCGATGGTAGAGGGAGAGTGCGATGCTTGATCATATCAACATTGGAAACACTTCCAACACATATCGTCAGCTCACCTTTAGCTAGTCTCCGTTTATTCCGTAGCTTTTATTTCGAGTTACTAACACTTAGCAACCGAACCGGTATCTAATACCCTGGTGCTACTAGGAGTACTAGTAAAGTACACAGCAACACAATGTATATCCAATATACTTCTATCGACCTTGCCAGCCTTCTTATCTACCAAGTATCTAGGGTAATTCTGCTCCAGTGGCTGTTCCCCTTATTACAGAAGCACTTAGTCTCGGGTTTGGGTTCAACTTTGGGTTTCTTCATCAGAGCAGCAACTAAATTGTTGTTCCATGAAGTATCCCTTTCTTGCCCTTGCCCTTCTTGAAACTAGTGGTTTTACTAACCATCAACGTTTGATGCTCCCTTTTGATTTCTACTTTCGCGGTGTCAAACATCGCGAATAACTCAAGGATCATCATATATGTCCCTGATATATTATAGTTCATCACGAAGCTCTAGCAGCTTGGTGGTAATGACTTCGGAGAAACACCACTATCTCATCTGGAAGATCAACTCCCACTTGATTCAAATGATTGTTGCACTCAGACAATCTGAGCACAAGCTCAACAATTGAGCTTTTCTCCCTTAGTTTGCAGGCTAAGAAAATCGTTGGAGGTCTTATACCTCTTGACATGGGCACGAGCCTGAAATCCCAATTTCAGCCCTCGAAACATCTCATATGTTTCGCAACATTTTAAAACGTCTTCGGTGCCTCAACTCTAAACCGTTTAACTGAACTATCACATAGTTATCAAAACGTGTATGTCAGATGTTCGCAACATCCACAGACAACGTTCGAGGTTCAGCACATTGAGCGGTGCATTAAGGACATAAGCCTTCTATGAAGCAATGAGGACAATCCTCAGTATACGGACCTAGTCCGCATAATTGCTACTATCAACTTTCAACTAAATTTTCTCTAGGAACATAACTAAACAGTAGAACTGAAGCGCGAGCTACGACATAATTTGCGAAGACCTTTTGACTATGTTCAGGATAATTAAGTTCATCTTATGAACTCCCACTCAGATAGACATCCCTCTAGTCATCTAAGTGATTACATGATCCGAGTCAACTAGGCCATGTCCGATCATCACGTGAGACGGACTAGTCAACATCGGTGAACATCTTCATGTTGATCGTATCTACCATACGACTCATGCTCGACCTTTCGGTCTTCTGTGTTCCGAGGCCATGTCTGTACATGCTAGGCTCGTCAAGTCAACCTAAGTGTTTCGCGTGTGTAAATCTGGCCTACACCCGTTGTATGTGAACGTAAGAATCTAACACCCGATCATCACGTGGTGCTTCGAAACAACGAACTGTCGCAACGGTGCACAGTTAGGGGGAACACTTTCTTGAAGTTTTAATGAGGGATCATCTTATTTACTATCGTCGTTCTAAGCAAATAAGATGTATAAACATGATAAACATCACATGCAATCAAATAGTGACATGATATGGCCAATATCATATTGCTCCTTTTGATCTCCATCTTCGGGGCTCCATGATCATCGTCGTCACCGGCATGACACCATGATCTCCATCATCGTGTCTCCATGAAGTTGTCTCGCCAACTTATTACTTCTACTACTATGGCTACCGGTTATCAATAAAGTAAAGTAATTACATGGCGTTGTTCAATGACACGCAGGTCATACAATAAATAAAGACAACTCCTATGGCTCCTGCCGGTTGTCATACTCATCGACATGCAAGTCGTGATTCCTATTACAAGAACATGATCAATCTCATACATCACATATATCATTCATCACATCCTTTTGGCCATATCACATCACATAGCATACCCTGCAAAAACAAGTTAGACGTCCTCTAATTGTTGTTTGCATGTTTTACGTGGCTGCTATGGGTTTCTAGCAAGAACGTTTCTTACCTACGCAAAACCACAACGTGATATGCCAATTGCTATTTACCCTTCATAAGGACCCCTTTCATCGAATCCGATCCGACTAAAGTGGGAGAGACAGACACCCGCCAGCCACCTTATGCAACTAGTGCATGTTAGTCGGTGGAACCGGTCTCACGTAAGCGTACGTGTAAGGTTGGTCCGGGCCGCTTCATCCCACAATGCCGCCGAATCAAGATTGAACTAGTAACGGTAAGCATATTGAACAAAATCAACGCCCACAACTACTTTGTGTTCTACTCATGCATAGAATCTACGCAATAGACCTAGCTCATGATGCCACTGTTGGGGAACGTAGCAGAAATTCAAAATTTTCCTACGTGTCACCAAGATCTATCTATGGAGAAACCAGCAACGAGGGGAAGGAGAGTGCATCTACATACCCTTGTAGATCACTATGCGGAAGCGTTCAAGAGAATGGGGTTGAAGGAGTCGTACTCATCGTGATCCAAATCACCGGAGATCCTAGTGCCGAACGGACGGCACCTCCGCGTTCAACACACGTACATCCCGGTGACGTCTCCCATGCCTTGATCCAGCAAGGAGAGAGGGAGAGGTTGAGGAAGACTCCATCCAGCAGCAGCACAACGACGTGGTGGTGGTGGAGGAGCGTGGCTATCCTGCAGGGCTTCGCCAAGCACCGCGAGAGACGAGGAGAAAGAGAGGTAGGGCTGCACCAACAGGGAAAGATCAGATCGTGTGTTGGGCAGTCCCTAGGCCTCACTATATATAGGAGGAGGGGAGGAGGGTGCGCCCCCTCTAGGGTTCCCACCCCTAGAGGGGCGGCAGCCCTAGATGGGATTGGGGGGGGGGCGGCCAAGGGGAGAGGGGGGCGCCCCCTAGGGTGGGCCTTAGGCCCATCTGAGCCTAGGGTTTCCCCTTCTCCTCCTTTGCTGCGCCTTGGGCCTTGTGGGAGGCGCACCAGCCCACTCAGGGGCTGGTCCCTCACCACTCTTGGCCCATGAAAACCTCCAGGGCTGGTGGCCCCACTTGGTGGACCCCCGGGACCCTCCCGGTGGTCCCGGTACGTTACCGATAAACCCCGAAACTTTTTCGGCGACCAAAACAGGACTTCCCATATATAAATCTTTACCTCCGGACCATTCCGGAACTCCTCGTGACGTCCGGGATCTCATCCGGGACTCCGAACAACATTCGGTAACCACATACAAACTTCTTTTATAACCCTAGCGTCATCGAACCTTAAGTGTGTAGACCCTACGGGTTCGGGAACCATGCAGACATGACCGAGACGTTCTCCGGTCAATAACCAACAGCGGGATCTGGATACCCATGTTGGTTCCCACATGTTCCACGATGATCTCATCGGATGAACCACGATGTCAAGGACTAAATCAATCCCGTATACAATTCCCTTTGTCTATCGGTACGATACTTGCCCGAGATTCGATCATCGGTATCCCGATAACTTGTTCAATCTCGTTACCGGCAAGTCTCTTTACTCGTTCCGTAACACATCATCCCGTGATCAACTCCTTGATCACATTGTGCACATTATGATGATGTCCTACCGAGTGGGCCCAGAGATACCTCTCCGTTTACACGGAGTGACAAATCCCAGTCTCGATTCGTGCCAACCCAACAGACACTTTCGGAGATACCCGTAGTGCACCTTTATAGCCACCCAGTTACGTTGTGACGTTTGGCACACCCAAAGCATTGCAAAATCTCATGGTCTAAGGAAATGATACTTGACATTAATTAGAAAAGCTTTAGCATACGAACTACACGATCTTTGTGCTAGGCTTAGGATTGGGTCTTGTCCATCACATCATTCTCCTAATGATGTGGTCCCGTTATCAATGACATCCAATGTCCATGGTCAGGAAACCGTAACCATCTATTTATCAACGAGCTAGTCAACTAGAGGCTTACTAGGGACACGGTGTTGTCTATGTATCCACACATGTATCTGAGTTTCCTATCAATACAATTCTAGCATGGATAATAAACGATTATCATGAACAAGGAAATATAATAATAACCAATTTATTATTGCCTCTAGGGCATATTTCCAATAGAGGATGCCCATGGCACCCCCAAGATAATACAAGGACACCAAAAAGTCAAAGCTTGGGGATGCCCCGGAAGGCATCCCCTCTTTCGTCCACTTCCATCGGTAATTTACTTGGAGCTATATTTTTATTCACCAACATGATATGTGTTTTGCTTGGAGCTTCTTGTATTATTTGTGTCCTTGTGTTTAGTGTGCCACAATCATCCTTGCTGTACACACCTTTTGAGAGAGCCATACATGAATTAAAATTTGATAGAATACTCTATGTGCTTCACTTATATCTTTTTGAGCTAAGTAGTTTTGCTCTATGTGCTTCACTTATATCTTTTTGAGCTAAGTAGTTTTGCTCTATGTGCCTCACTTATATATTTTTGAGCTAAGTAGTTTTGCTCTATGTGCTTCACTTATATCTTTTGAGCTATGTAGTTTTGCTCTATGTGCTTCACTTATATCTTTTGAGCTATGTAGTTTTGCTCTATGTGCTTCACGTATATCTTTTGAGCTATGTAATTTTGCTCTATGTGCTTCACTTATATCTTTTGAGCGTTATAATTTTGCTCTATGTGCTTCACTTAGATCTTTTAGAGCATGGTGGTGGATTTGTTTTAAAGAAACTATTGATCTCTCATGCTTCACTTACATTATTTTGAGAATCTCTTAATAGCATGGTAATTTGCTTAATAATAATATGCTAGGTATTCAAGATTTGTGAAACTTTCTTTTGAGTGTGTTGAATACCAAGAAAAGATTGAAGTATGATAATTGTTTTGAGATATGGAGGTGATAATATTAAAGTCATGCTAGTTGAGTAGTTGTGAATTTAAAGAATACTTGTGTTAGAGTTTTTGATTCCCGTAGCATGCACGTATGGTGAACCGTTATGTGATGAAGTCGGAGCATGATTTATTTATTGATTGTCTTCCTTATGAGTGGCGGTCGGGGACGAGCGATGGTCTTTTCCTACCAATCTATCCCCCTAGGAGCATGCGCGTAATACTTTGCTTTGATAACTTCTAGATTTTTGCAATAAGTATATGAGTTCTTTATGACTAATGTTGAGTCCATGGATTATACGCACTCTCACCCTTCCACCTTTGCTAGCCTCTCTAATACCGCGCACTTTTCGCCGGTAGCATACACCTACCATATACCTTCCTCAAAACAGCCACCATACCTACCTATTATGGCATTTCCATAGCCATTCCGATATATATTGCCATGCAACTTTCCACCGTTCCGTTTATTATGACACACTCCATCATTGTCATATTGCATATCCAGCTACACCGCCGGAGGCATTCATATAGAGTCATATTTTATTCTAAGTATCGAGTTGTAATTATTGAGTTGTAAGAAAAATAAAAGTGTGATGATCATCATTATTAGAGCATTGTCCCAGTGAGGAAAGGATGATGGAGACTATGATTCCACCACAAGTCGGGATGAGACTCCGGACGAAAAATAAATAAAAGAGGCCAAAGAAGCCCCAAAAAAAAGAGAAAGAAAAGAGGCCATAAAAAAGAGAAAAGTCCCAAATAAAAAATGAGAGAAAAAGAGAGAAGGGACAATGCTACTATCCTTTTACCACACTTGTGCTTCAAAGTAGCACCATGATCTTCATAGTAGAGAGTCTCTCATGTTATCACTTTCATATACTAGTGGGAATTTTACAGTATAGAACTTGTCTTGTATATTCCAATGATGGGCTTCTTCAAAATGTCCTAGGTCTTCGTGAGCAAGCAAGTTGTATGCACACCCACTTAGTTTCTTTTGATGAGCTTTCATATACTTATAGCTCTAGTGCATCCGTTGCATGGCAATCCCTACTCACTCACATTGATATCTATTGATGGGCATCTCCATAGCCCGTTGATACGCCTAGTTGATGTGAGACTATCTTCTCCTTTTTGTCTTCTCCACAACCACCATTCTTTGCCACCTATAGTGCTATATCCATGGCTCACGCTCATGTATTGTGTGAAGATTGAAAAAGTTTTGAAAAAGTTAGAGTATGAAACAATTGCTTGGCTTGTCATCGGGGTTGTGCATGATTTAAATACTTTGTGTGGTGAAGATAGAGCATAGCCAGACTATATGATTTTGTAGGGATAACTTTCTTTGGCCATGTTATTTTGAGAAGACATAATTGCTTTGTTAGTATCCTTGAAGTATTATTATTTTTATGTCAATATAAACTTTTGTCTTGAATCTTTCGAATCTGAATATTCATATCACAATTAAGAAGATTTGCATTGAAATCATGCCAAGTAGCACTCCACATCAAAAATTCTCTTTTTATCATTTACCTACTCGAGGACGAGCAGGAATTAAGCTTGGGGATGCCTGATACGTCTCCAACGTATCTATAATTTTTGATTGCTCCATGCTATATTATCTACTGCTTTGGACTATATTGGGCTTTATTTTCCAGTTTTATATTATCTTTGGGACTAACCTATTAACCGGAGGCCTAGCCCAGAATTGCTGTTTTTTTTGCCTATTTCAGTGTTTCGAAGAAACGAAATATCAAACGGAGTCCAAACGGAATAAAACCTTCGGGAACGTGATTTTCTCACCGAACGTGATCCAGGAGACTTGGACCCTACTCCAAGGAGTCAAATAGGCGGTCACGAGGGTGAGGCCCCCCCCCTAGGGCGTGCCCCCTGCCTCATGGGCCCCTCGGTGCTCCACCGACGTACTCCTTCCTCCTATATATACCTACGTACCCCCAAACGATCAGCAGAGGAGCCAAAAACCTAATTCCACCGCCGCAACTTTCTGTACCCATGAGATCCCATCTTGGGGCCTGTTTCGGAGCTCCGCCGGAGAGGGCCGTCATCACGGAGGGCTTCTACATCATCATAGCCTCTCCGATGAAGTGTGAGTAGTTTACCTCAGACCTTCAGGTCCATAGTTAGTAGCTAGATGGCTTCTTCTCTCTTTTTGGATCTCAATACAAAGTTCTCCCCCTCTCTTGTGGAGATCTATTCGATGTAATCTTCTTTTTGCGGTGTGTTTGTTGAGACCGATGAATTGTGGGTTTATGATCAAGTATATCTATGAATAATATTTGAATCTTCTCTGAATTCTTTTATGTATGATTTGTTATCTTTGCAAGTCTCTTAGAATTATCCGTTTGGTTTGGCCAACTAGATTGGTAGTTCTTGCCATGGGAGAAGTGCTTAGCTTTGGGTTCGATCTTGCGGTGTCCTTTCCCAGTGACAGAAGGGGCAGCAAGGCACGTATTGCATCGTTGCCATCGAGGATAACAAGATGGGGTTTATTTCATATTGCATGAATTTATCTCTCTACATCATGTCATCTTGCTTAAGGCGTTACTCTGTTTTAACTTAGTACTCTAGATGCATGCTGGATAGCGGTCGATGAGTGGAGTAATAGTAGTAGATGCAGAATCGCTTCGGTCTACTTGTCACGGACGTGATGCCTATATACATGATCATGCCTAGATATTCTCATAACTATGCTCAATTCTGTCAATTGCTCAACAGTAATTTGTTCACCCACCGTAGAATACTTATGCTCTTGAGAGAAGCCACTAGTGAAACCTATGGCCCCCGGGTCTATTCTCATCATATCAATCTCCATCACTTTAATCTTGTTTTGCTTTTTTACTTTGCCTTTTACTTTTCACTTTGCATCTCTATACCAAAAATACCAAAAATATTATATCTATCAGATCTTACTCTCGTAAGTGACCGTGAAGGGATTGACAACCCCTAGTCGCGTTGGTTGCGAGTAGCTATCGTTTTGTGCAGGTACGAGGGACTTGAGCATGGCCTCCTACTGGATTGATACCTTGGTTCTCAAAAACTGAGGGAAATACTTACACTACTCTCCTGCATCATCCCTTCCTCTTCGAGGAAATCCAACGCAAGCTCAAGAGGTAGCAGAGACATCAAGCTCTTTTCTGGCGCCGTTGCCGGGGAGGTGAGTGCTTGAAGGTATTTCTTTAGATCTTGCAATCGAGTCTTTTAGTTTCTTGTTTTATCACTAGTTTAGTTTGTAAAAGAAAACTACAAAAAATATATTGAATTGAGTCTACCTCATACGCTTCATCTTTTTAATATCTTTCGTGAGTATGATGGAAAGGAAAATTGTGCTCAAATACTAGAAGAAGAATTACATAGAATGCTTGGCATAAAATATGTGAATTATGAGCATGATTGCAATGTTGTTAGTACGGATTCTTTGAATATCCATGATACTAATGATGATTGCACTAGTTATGATGAAAATGTCTCCTATAAACATGTCAATTTTTGTGGAGTCTATTGGGTTTGTAAGTACACACCAAATAGGGAAGATAGATATTGCAAGAGGCATAAGTACTTAGAAACTAAATTGTTTCAAGAAAGTCTTGATGATTGTGCTGAAAAATTCAATATTTTTCGCGCTCCTTGTGAACTTTGCAATGAACATGGTTATTTAAATCTCCAATGCAAATTGTTTCATGACCGAATCGTATCCAAAAATTGTGATAATTTGATTACCCTTGAGCATCATAAAGAGCTTAGTCTTCTTTTGGGGTATGAGGAAATGAAACGTATAACGGAGGGTATTCCAAAGTTCAATCTTGATAGAATTCTTGATTTTGATCTAGAGAAGATTTATATATATTGTGCGGTGAATTACATTGAAAATCCTTATATTGCCAATTACATAAAGAAAAGAAAACAAATAGAAGATGAAGAGAATACTAATGAAAGGGAAGAGACTTCCCAATATCCTCCTATTATTTCTTATGATGAATCAGGTAACGAGGAGGATCCTCCTATTCAACCAATCTCATTAATAAGGAGCTGCAAAAAGAGGATTGAACCCACACATGATGTGGTGAAGAAGAAGAAAAGAAAAAGGAAGAGAGGTAAAAAGATATCTCTCTATCAAATAATGCTGCTCCTATTACTATTGTGCCTCATGAAAATATAATTGTGGAAGATAATGATACTTCTTATGATCTTGAAAATCTTTTTGGCACTTGCTTGGAAGAATATGATAATTGCTATACTATTGGTGCTATCCATACTATTAATGATGAGAGTGATTATGCTTATAATATGAAAAGGCCCAAGCTTGGGGATGCTATGTTTGATGAAGATGATGTTTTTGAGAATATATTTGCTGCAATTAATGTTTGTCCCAAGCTTGGGGATGCTATGCTTAATGAAGATGATGTTTTTAGTATCCCAAGTTTTGATATGCAAATTTATAATGATAATAACATGCCTCCTACTTATGATAACTATTGTGATGATACATATGCTATAAGAAGTAGTGAGTATTATATTTATAAAACTTGTCATGATTATGATTACCCCTTTTCTGAACATTACTCTTTTAATGTGGAAACAATTTATAGTATCCAAGTCTCTTATGATACTCCCACTATCCCGAATGAGAAGAATTTTGCTTATGTGGAGAGTAATAAAATTTCTATGCTTGTAGATCATGAAAAGAATGCTTTAGGTGCTGGTTATATTGTTGAATTCATTCATGATGCTACTAAAAATTATTATGAGGGAGGAACATATGCTTGTAGGAATTGCAATAATATCAAGTTTCCTCTCTATGTGCTTAAAATCTTGAAGTTTTGCTTGTTTTACCTTCCTATGCAAGTTGATTCTTGTTCCCACAAGTTGTTTGCTCACAAAATCCCTATGAATAGGAAGTGGGTTAGACTTAAATGTGCTAGTAATATTCTTCAAGATGCTCTCTTTATGTTTCAATTCTTATCTTTTATGTGAGCATCGTTGAGATCATCATGCCTAGCTAGGGGCGTTAAACGATAGCGCTTGTTGGGAGGCTACCCAACTTTATTTTTGTTCCTTGATTTTTGATCCTGTTTAGTAATAAATAATTTATATAGCCTCTGTTATGATTGAGTTTTTATGTTTTAAATTAGTGTTTTTGCCAAGTAGAACCTTTGGGAAGACTTGGGGAGAGTCTTGTTGATCATGCTGTAAAAAATAGAAACTTTAGCGCTCATGAGAATTGCTGCCATTTTTATTTGGAGAGTGCTATTTAGTTAATTATTTTTTCAGATGATTAATAGATAAATTCCTCAAGTCCAGAAATTTATTTGAGAATTTTATGAGTTCCAGAAGTATACATTTGATCCAGATTACTACAGACTGTTCTGTTTTTGACAGATTCTGTTTTCCATGTGTTGTTTGCTTATTTTGATGAATCTATGGCTAGTAAAAGAGTTTATAAACCATAGAGAAGTTCATAAAAGTATGTTTAATACCAATATAAATAAAGAATGAGTTCATCACAGTACCTTGAAGTGGTGATTTATTTTTTTATAATAACCGGAGCTTACGAGTTTTCTGTTAAGTTTTGCGTTGTGAAGTTTTCAAGTTTTGGGTAAAGATTTGATGGACTATGGAATAAGGAGTGGCAAGAGCCTAATCTTGGGGATTCCCAAGGCACCCCAAGGTAATATACAAGGACACCAAAAAGCCTAAGCTTGGGGATGCCCCGGAAGGCATCCCCTCTTTCGTCTTCGTTCATCGGTAACTTTACTTGGAGCTATATTTTTATTTACCACATGATATGTGTTTTGCTTGGAGAGTCATTTTATTTCATTATGTTTTGCTTGCTGTTTGAATAAAATACCAAGATCTGAAATTATTAAATGGGAGAGTCTTCACATAGTTGCATAATTATTCGACTACTCATTGATCTTCACTTATATCTTCCGGAGTAGTTTGTTGTTGCTCTAGTGCTTCACTTATACCTTTTAGAGCACGGTGGTGGTTTCATTTTATAGAAATAGATGAACTCTCATGCTTCACTTATATTATTTTGAGAGTCTTAATAGCATGGTAGTTTGCTTAAAATCCTAATATGCTAGGTATACAAGATTAATAATAAAATTCTCTTATGAGTGTTTTGAATACTAAGAGAAGTTTGATGCTTGATGATTGTTTTGAGATATGGAGGTAATAATATCAAAGTCGTGCTAGTTGAGTAGTTGTGAATTTGAGAAATGGTTGTGTTGAAGTTTGCAAGTCCCGTAGCATGCACGTATGGTAAAAGTTGTGTAACAAATTTGAATCATGAGGTGTTATTTGATTGTCTTCCTTATGAGTGGCGGTCGGGGACGAGCGATGGTCTTTTCCTACCAATCTATCCCCCTAGGAGCATGCACGTAGTGCCGAGGTTTTTGATGACTTGTAGATTTTTGCAATAAGTATGTGAGTTCTTTATGACTAATGTTGAGTCCATGGATTATACGCACTCTCGCCCTTCCATCATTGCTAGCCTCTTCGGTACCGTGCATTGCCCTTTCTCACATTGAGAGTTGGTGCAAACTTCACCGGTGCATCCAAATCCCGTGATATGATACGCTCTATCACACATAAACCTCCTTATATCTTCCTCAAAACAGCCACCATACCTACCTATTATGGCATTTCCATAGCCATTCCGAGATATATTGCCATGCAACTTTCCACCGTTCTGTTTATTATGACACGCATCATCATTGTCATATTGCTTGCATGATCATGTGGTTGACATCATATTTGTGGCAAAGCCACCATTCATAATTTTTCATACATGTCACACTTGATTCATCACAATCCCGGTACACCGCCGGAGGCATTCATATAGAGTCATACTTTTTTTCTAGTATTGAGTTGTAATCATTAAGTTGTAAATAAATAGAAGTGTGATGATCATCATTTTCTAGAGCATTGTCCCAAGTGAGGAATAAAAAAAAGAGAAAGGCCATAAAAAAAGAGAAGGCCCCAAAAAAGAGAAAGGCCATAAAAAAGAAAAGGCCCAAAAAATGAGAGAAAAAGAGAGAAGGGACAATGTTACTATCCTTTTACCACACTCATGCTTCAAAGTAGCACCGTAATATTCATGATAGAGAGTCTCTTGTTTTGTCACTTTCATATACTAGTGGAAATTTTTCACTATAGAACTTGGCTTGTATATTCCAACAATGGGCCTCCTCAAGTTCCCTAGGTCTTCGTGAGCAAGCAAGTTGGATGCACACCCACTAGTTTCTTCTGTTGAGCTTTCATACATTTATAGCTCTAGTGCATCCGTTGTATGGCAATCCCTACTCCTTGCATTAACATCAATCGATGGGCATCTCCATAGCCCATTGATTAGCCTCGTTGATGTGAGACTTTCTCCTTTTTTGTCTTCTCCACATAACCCCCTCATTATTCTATTCCACCCATAGTGCTATATCCATGGCTCGCGCTCATGTATTGCGTGAAGGTTTATGAGTTTGAGATTACTAAAGTATGAAACAATTGCTTGGCTTGTCATCGGGGTTGTGCATGATGAGAGCATTCTTGTGTGACGAAAATGAAACATGACTAAACCATATGATTTTGTAGGGATGAACTTTCTTTGGCCATGTTATTTCGAGAGGACATAATTGCTTAGTTAGTATGCTTGAAGTATTATTATTTTTATGTCAATATGAACTTTTGTCTTGAATCTTTCAGATCTGAATATTCATACCACAATTAAGAACAATTACATTGAACTTATGCCAAGTAGCACTCCACATCAAAAATTCTGTTTTTATCATTTACCTACTCGAGGACGAGCAGGAATTAAGCTTGGGGATGCTTGATACGTCTCCAACGTATCTATAATTTTTGATTGCTCCATGCTATGTTATCTACTGTTTTGGGCAATATTGGGCTTTATTATCCACTTTTATATTATTTTTGGGACTAACCTATTAACCGGAGGCCCAGTACAGAATTGATGTTTTTGCCTATTTTAGTGTTTCGAAGAAAAGGAATATCAAACGGAGTCGAAACAGAACGAAATCAACTAGAGAAGTTATTTTTGGAAGGAAAGCTACCGGATGGGCTTGGACCCCACGTCAGGAGCCAAGGGAGGTGCTCACGAGGGTGGGGGGCGCCCCCCTAGGGCGCGCCCCCTTGCCTCGTGGGGCCCCCGAAGCTCCACCGACGTACTTCCTGCACCCATATATACTCACGTACCCTAAAAACTTCCAGAAGAGACAATAGACCGGGAGTTCCGACGCCAGAAGCCTCTGTAGCCACCGAAAACCAATCTAGACCCATTCCGGCACCCTGTCGGAGGGGGCAATCCTTCCCCGGTGGCCATCTTCATCATCCCGGTGCTCTCCATGATGAGGAGGGAGTAGTTCTCCCTCGGGGCTGAGGGTATGTACCAGTAGCTATGTGTTTGATCTCTCTCCTCTCTCTCTCCTCTCGTGTTCTTGAGGTGATACGATCTTGATGTATCGCGAGCTTTGCTATTATAGTTGGATCCTATGATGTTTCTTCCCCCTCTACTCTCTTGTAATGAATTGAGTTTTCCCTTTGAAGTTATCTTATCGGATTGAGTCTTTAAAGATTTGAGAACACTTGATGTATGTCTTGCCGTGCGTATCTGTGGTGACAATGGGATACCACGTGATTCACTTGATGTATGTTTTGGTGATCAACTTGCGGGTTCCGCCCATGAACCTATGCATAGGGGTTGGCACACGTTTTCGTCGTGATTCTCCGGTAGGAACTTTGGGGCACTCTTTGAGGTTCTATGTGTTGGTTGAATAGATGAATGTGAGATTGTGTGATGCATATCGTATAATCATACCCACGGATACTTGAGGTGACATTGGAGTATCTAGGTGACATTAGGGTTTTGGTTGATTTGTGTCTTAAGGTGTTATTCTAGTACGAACTCTAGGGCTGTTTGTGACACCTATAGGAATAGCCCAACAGATTGATTGGAAAGAATAACTTCGAGGTGGTTTCGTACCCTACCATAATCTCTTCGTTTGTTATCCGCTATTAGTGACTTTGGAGTGACTCTTTGTTGCATGTTGAGGGATCGTTATGTGATCCAATTATGTTATCATTGTTGAGGGAACTTACACTAGTGAAAGTATGAACCCTAGGCCTTGTTTCCTAGCATTGCAATACCGTTTACGCTCACTTTTATCATTAGTTACCTTGCTGTTTTTATATTTTCAGATTACAAATACCTTTGTCTACCATCCATATACCACTTGTTTCACCATCTCTTTGCCGAACTAGTGCACCTATACAATTTACCATTGTACTGGGTGTGTTGAGGACACAAGAGACTCTTTGTTATTTGGTTGCAGGGTTGCTTGAGAGAGACCCTCTTCATCCTACGCATCCTACAGATTGATAAACCTTAGGTCATCCACTTGAGGGAAATTTGCTACTTCCCTACAAACCTCTGCACTTGGAGGCCCAACAACGTCTACAAGAAGGTTGTGTAGTAGACATCAGACCGACATCTGACCTTCTATCCCGTTATTCCCCCTCAAATCATTATTTTTCTTGAACATTACTTCAAACAGTACTGATGCGTGTTCGTCGGTGGCGCTGGTGATGATCGAGTTGGTCGCCGCTCCGCCGGATGGGCCGAACACCGCGCTGGCCTATGCACGGGTTGGCAGGCTGGCCCGAGCGTGACTCACGAGCGAGCAAGCCGCCGCGCTGTCCTTCGCTCGAGCCAGATGGCTGGCCTTAGCGCGGCGCACACGAGCAAGCCGCCGCACCGCCATGCCAATCTAGCTAGCAAACCTTGCAGACAAGCAGTTGGACGGAGCTATCTTGGCTAGCTAGCGGCCGCGAGTGCCGGACGGAGCTGGCATCCATGCTGCCGCAAGATGGGCTCCGCACCGCTGGCGATTTTGACCGCGCCTTCTGCCAGCGACGGTAGCTGCGTGCCTGTGTCCCATGGCCGAGGATGACTAGGTGGACAGGCCGGAGGTCGGAGGTCACTCGGGGATTTTTGTGCAGACTGACTGATGTCTACTACACAACCTTCTTCTTGTAGACGTTGTTGGGCCTCCAAGTGCAGAGGTTTGTAGGACAATAGCAAATTTCCCTCAAGTGGATGACCTAAGGTTTATCAATCCGTAGGAGGCGTAGGATGAAGATGGTCTCTCTCAAGCAACCCTGCAACCAAATAACAAAGAGTCTCTTGTGTCCCCAACACACCCAATACAATGGTAAATTGTATAGGTGCACTAGTTCGGCGAAGAGATGGTGAAACAAGTAGTATATGGATGGTAGACAAAGGTATTTGTAATCTGAAAATATAAAAACAGCAAGGTAACTAATGATAAAAGTGAGCGTAAACGGTATTGCAATGCGTTGAAACAAGGCCTAGGGTTCATACTTCCGCTAGTGCAAGTTCCCTCAACAATAATAACATAATTGGATCACATAACTATCCCTCAACATGCAACAGAGAGTCACTCCAAAGTCACTAATAGCGGAGAACAAACGAAGAGATTATGGTAGGGTACGAAACCACCTCAAAGTTATTCTTTCCAATCAATCCGTTGGGCTATTCCTATAAGTGTCACAAACAGCCCTAGAGTTCGTACTAGAATAACACCTTATGACACAAATCAACCAAAACCCTAATGTCACCTAGATACTCCAATGTCACCTCAAGTATCTGTGGATATGATTATACGATATGCAGCATACAATCTCAGATTCATCTATTCAACCAACACAAAGGACCTCAAAGAGTGCCCCAAAGTTTCTACCAGAGAATCACGACGAAAACGTGTGCCAACCCCTATGCATAGGTTCATGGGCGGAACCCGCAAGTTGATCACCAAAACATACATTAAGCGAATCATGCGGTATCCCATTGTCACCACAGATACGCACGACAAGACATGCATCAAGTGTTCTCAAATCTTTAAAGACTCAATCCGATAAGATAACTTCAAAGGGAAAACTCAATCCATTACAAGAGAGTAGAGGGGGGAGAAAACATCATAAGATCCAAATATAATAGCAAAGCTCATGATACATCAAGATCGTATCACCTCAAGAACACGAGAGAGAGAGAGAGAGAGAGATCAAACACATAGCTACTGGTACATACCCTCAGCCCCGAGGGAGAACTACTCCCTCCTCATCATGGAGAGCACTGGGATGATGAAGATGGCCACCGAAGAGGGATTCCCCCTGCGATAGGGTGCCGGAATGGGTCTAGATTGGGTTTCGGTGGCTACGGAGGCTTTTGGCGGCGGAACTCCCGATCTATTGTGCTCCCCGATCGTTTTAGGGTATATGGAGATATATAGGAGGAAGAGGTACGTCAGGGGAGCCACGAGGGGCCCATGAGGGTGGAAGGCGCGCCCAGGGGGGGTGGGTGCGCCCCCTACCTAGTGGCCTCCTCGAAGCTTCCCTTGCGTGGACTCCAAGTCTCCCGGGCTTCTTCTGATCCAAAAATAAGTTCCGTGAAGTTTCAGGTCAATTGGACTCCGTTTGATTTTCCTTTTCTGCGATACTCTAAAATAAGGAAAAAACAGAAACTGGCACTGGGCTCTGGGTTAATAGGTTAGTCCCAAAAATCATATAAAATAGCATATGAATGCATATAAAACATCCAAGGTTGATAATATAATAGCATGGAACAATAAAAAATATAGATACATTGGAGACGTATCACTGACATGTAGGTCCCACTAGTCATAACGCCCGGTCGAATAGAAGGCGTTGACTTAATGGGCGACATGGGACCTGTTTGGATACTCTAAGTCAGAGGTTAGAGTTAGATTCTAACCCTGAACTAACTCTAACCAAAGTGGTGTTTGGATGGCAGGGTTAGATTGACAACAAATGAATCCAACCAGGGCCATGGGTTGAAACGTGCCTATAATGGCACTTTGTAGAGTAGTTGTTTCTTGGTAGCGCTGGTTGGTAAGAGCATGTACAATGGTTGATAAGGTAGTCTTATCTTAAGTCTGCCACATATGCAAGTGGTACTAGTAGTTTCTTGGCATTATTAGTGGTTTCTTGCATTATTAGGGGTTTCTTGTAAGGAACAATGTACTACTAGCAACAAAAGGCGATTCTAGGTTGCGTTGTACTCCAACGAGTACTACTAGTGGTCGCAGGAGTGTATACCTCATTTTGTGGGTTCGATCCCGGCCGAATGCACGACGACCTTTTTTTTAAATAGTAACTTCAATGCGAGCCAATATTTTACACGGGTAGTTTGAGTTTTGAAGTCAAACGGACGTGCGGCACCACAATCTGGGTGCACTGGATAGCCTAGCCACATGAACGGATTTTCCTTCACTCCCCAGCATCTCGTGGCTTGCGTGCTCACCCTAGCCGCACCTCGCTTGCAGCTTCCTCATTAGCTAGTAGCATATTTAAACTAGCACCTCCCAATTAAGCCCGAGGAGCCGGAAAAGCCTGGCGGGACATTGGGAACTGTGCAATATGGCTCTGTACGTAAAGTGCTCTACTACTACTCTGTAGCTTGTGGCATTGCACGCATGGACTTCACTCCATTATTGGCTCTACTATAAAAGAAATTCCTCTTGACATGTGTTTTTTGAAACGGAGGCAAAAGCTTTGCTTCATCTCATTCATAAAGAAGGAACTACTAACAAAATTCGACGAGATCCATTATACCTCCACAAATGGAAGCGAAAAGCCTAGTCTCGCTGTATCAAATAACTCAAATGTTCTGCCCCCGCAGTAACCGTCGCTGATAAATAGGCTGCTAGTGTGTGCGTGAGAGGAGCGGCTGAGTAGGTCAGGTACGTGAGAGGAGCGGCTGAATAGAGCACCGAGAGTACCCATTAGGCCACTACACAGGTGTACTTTCCCTGCATTGATAGTACAACGATGGTTCTAGAGAACAGTACGTAGTACCCTCCACTTCCAACTGTAGCTCCTTGGCCCTGAGATTCAAGAGTTCAAAACTGGTGCAATATACTAGAAGTATAGTACATCGCACTACTAGCTGAGAAAGTAGTACTAGTACTGCTACAGTACGAGTACGTACTCCTCCGTCACATAATGTAAGACGTTTTTTGACACTAGTTGGCATGTACAAAAAATAGCAAAAACATACCCAAAATTTCTTAATCCACGCCAAAAACTACTAGCTAGTTCCAAAAATTTCTTACTAGTGCTATTATTTACAGTATAATCCAATACCATAACGTCCCATAATGCTAGTACTAGTAGTAAATAATAGCCTCACCCCTTCTCTAAGGAATGATCTACAATTGGAAGGGACGAGGCCCTGCGGTTACTACGCTCTTATCTCCTCCTCGCCAGTTCCCCTCCCCCCGAAGAGAAGGCAGTTTGTCGCTACTCCCATGGATTCGCCAGGCGGTTCTCCTCCTTGTCGGGGCTGGGAGACCTTGGATGACGATCCTCTGGGAGAAATCGGACGTCACTCTGACATCCTCACCGCCGCAAGACTCGGTGCTTCCTGCACCAACTTTTTCAAGACGACGCTTAAAAAGGCTTGGGAAAAGGCCATGCTTGTTGGTCTTCCATGCGTCCTCGAGGAGAAGGTTCTTCTATGGGACAATCCTTCGAACAGTCCACCGCTCCATGGCCATGGTTGGACGTTGACTCCGCTAGAGTTGCCGACGTTGAGAGGTAGTCGGATTTTGTCCAATGAGCATGTCAGTAATGGAGTTTGATCATGTAGTACTTAGTTATTCCATTTCCATCCCGTAATTTCTCCGCTTCCCACCATCTTATATATAGGTCTGGGTCAGTGCCAACGAAGATTGTCTTACATACCTCTGGCCGGATACCACCATCATTTTGCACAACATCCACAACAGTGCGGCCGTTCGGGTAGACCCCTTCTCCACCATTGGGATCGTCCTTCCGGACTGGCTGGGCTTGAATACGTATGATGATGCCTACATGAGATTGAAGAAGATAGCAATTATGGACCCGTTGTCGTGGTTTTGTCGCGGCAGATGTCTTTATGAAAGGACTTAGTCGTGGAGCCATCGCTATGGGTTAGCTTAAAGGGGTTAAAGCGGACAAGGGACGCGAGAGTTTTATACTGGTTCGGCCCCTTACGATGAAGGTAAAAGCCTACTCTGGTTGTGATGGAATTGCTAGGGGTTTCGATGACCAGGGAGCGAAACCGCTTTGCCTGGCTCTCGAGTTGTTGTGTGTTGTCCCTAAACCGCCGCCAGGTCGTCCCTTTATATACATAGGTCGACGCCCGTCGGTTTACAGAGTCCTGAGGCCGGATCATCAACGTGTCCAACTCAGTCTCTATTCCTCCTATCTTACAATACAAGTTACATGGTAATGTCGGTTTACATCTACATGCCTTAACCCGCCTTTGGGCCTTGGGCCTTCATAAAGCGCCACCATCCTTTGTCTTCCTGGGCTTCTAATCCTCACAGAGTTAACCCGACCACTCCTGGCCAGTTTACGCCCAGTAGTAATATCCCCAACATTAGGCCCCAGATTGATTTGAACTTGTTCATGTCAATCCTTAATACTTAGAAAAATTCCTGCCCATGCACCTTCACATAAATCTTGTAAACCGCCCTGACATCATCCTCCGGATTTGTAGTAAACCACCGTGACATCACCTGCTTATTTAAAACCGAAGATACCCCTTTTATTAATGAGCATCTGACAATCGAGGCATCAATCTCGTTATCTATCCTTTTTTTGGGCTCCTCGGTTCCCGCGCCTGTTGCTTATCTCCTTGTCCTTATAAATAGGGCGGAGGACCCCTTCCTTTTCCTTCTGGTGCCCCTTCGTCTCTTCTTCCTCCTTGCAACGACTCTGCACCCGAGCGCCGCCGTCATCGTTGACCTTTACCTCTGCCTCATCACCGGCCGCTGCATCAACCTGACTGGATCAGAAAAACGCGGCGCACCTCTTCTGCTTCAACAGCTTCGGTAAGTCTTCCCCCTTTTCTTTGTAGATCCACTTAGGGTTTCAGTGTTCATCGAAGCTCCGGTGCTGTTCTTCTCTTTTCTTCCCAGTAGCATCAAAGACTAGTTAGATCTATTAACTCTTTGTGCGGCCGTAGCCATAATCTACCTTTTCCTTATCAGACCATCCCCCTCATATAGGAAAAACTCATCTGAACCTAATGAACTGGTATATGAAATTTAAGTCTGAATATATTCCTATTTTCTGTCATACCGCAGATCTGAAATCATCATATAATTCTTGTGAAACTTGTTTTCCTTCACTTAGGCATTTGTAGATATATACTCTTCATAACGATATAGGCGGTTTAACTTTTGGAAGTATGATAATCCGGCATATACCATTAGTCTCCTTGTAAAGCGTTCATCGCTTTACCACTTTAAAAACACTCTGTTGTAAGCGGTTTATAACCTCCTCCGGTTTACCAATATTACATGCTTGAATTCCTTTCTCCTCAACATGTTGTACCGTACGCCTTGTCATTAATGAATCATAAACCGGCATTATTTTCTTTCCAGCTCTTCAATTGCAATGGCCAAACAGTTCTATTCCTGTAACTGGGTCCCTTCCCAGTTACCGAGGAGCAACTGAATGGAATGGTCAAAATTGGTACCTTACCAAAGAAAAATGAAATCCGGTGGCGAGTTCCTAGGCTGGAAAATCCTCCTACCCCCAGACAAGGTGAAGTAGTGGTGTTTGCTGATCATATAGGCCATGGTTTTAAACCGCCTGGATCCAAGTTTTTCCGAGATGTACTTGCCAGCTTTCAGATCCACCCTCAAGATATTGGACCCAACTCTGTATCCAATATGTGCAACTTTCAGGTTTTTTTGTGAAGCATATCTACAAGAAGAACTAACTGTCGAGCTGTTCCAGGATTTCTTCCACTTAAACCATCACACTGAATTCGTAGACGGGCTCAATACTGAACTTGGTGGTGTCTCCATTCAGAAAAGGAAGGATGTTAGTTTTCCTCACGCCAAACTCCACAGTCACCCAAAAGAATGGAATCAAACTTGGTTCTATTGCAAGGACACCTCTCCTGAAGATGAGAACCCTCTGCCGGGTTATCGTGCTCACTGGCTCGCCAATACTCATCCGCTTCCGCAACGACTAAGTGCCCAGGAACGGGCCTCGTACGCATCACAACTCGCCAAGCTTAGAGCTTTTATGGCCAACGGTTTAACAGGTGTGGACTTCGTCCGTTGCTGGATATCATGGAGTATCTTGCCGTTAAGCCGCCGCTCTGGTTTAATGTGCGAGTGCACCGGTGACGTAAAAGACTCCCAACATCATATTGACATTCAGCTAACAGATGAGGAAGTTATTGAGTCTGTCAAGAAAATGCTGAATGAACCGGAAGCTATCTGTAGCAAGATCGGGTTAAGCCCCTTTTACACACAGAACAAACCGCCCGCTGTAAGTATTGTTTTTGCTTCCGCTTTACACCTGATATTTTTGAACTATGCAACTTTGAATACCCTCTGCCCATTTTTAAACAGGGTGATAATCCATTCTGGAAAAAGAAACCTCAGGAGAAAGCAGTGAACCCTTCTAAACCTAAAACAAAAGCTGTCAAGAAAACCACGAAGAGAAAGGCACCTGAACCCATCGGTTTAGAGCTTGAGGACGACCCTGATGAACCGGAAGCAGAGGTAGAACTTGATTCACTTGGTTCACTTTTCATGCACCTCATTGACAATGATATTTATCAGGAGGACGTTGAGGGCAGCCAAGCTGATGATGCAGAGGTAATTATCCTTTCCTCCGGTTCAGACCCTCTGCCAACACAAAAAATCTGTCAAGCAGTCCGGAAAGTAAGATTTTCTCACCCTCTTGCTCACTTGGATCCAAAATTTCTTTTGAAGAAGCAGTAGCATGAGGCTCATCGCACAACCCGGCACAACGGCCAAACGGTCACTTCGACCGGTTTACCGAACACCCCGGTTCGAAAACGCTGACCTGAGGTCTCACCGAGTTCTGAAACTTCTTATCCCAAGGCCGGCTATTTCCGACAACCTCTTAATCCGTCCGATTCGAATTATCAGGTGACACCTCCTTCATCATCTGGCGAATCAACAGCCACACAACTCCCTCCTCTTAAGAACGTTGCTGGGTAAGTATTTCAACTCAATCTTTTTGATGTTTCACACTTTTTATGCTATGCTAACCTTTGCATATGTTCTTTTTAGAGCTAAAGCCAGACCAAGTAAGAAGGCTCGGGTGAATAACCCATCTGAAGACCATGTGGTGATTGAACCGGAGCTGACTACTGAACCGAAAGGTCCAAATACTGAGGCCACATAACGTTGATGAACAAGCAGAAGTTGATACCGCTGTGCAAGATGATAAACCGGCAAGTTGATGACCCACAAGTATAGGGGATCTATTGTAGTCCTTTCGATAAGTAAGAGTGTCGAACCCAACGAGGAGCAGAAGGAAATGATAAGCGGTTTCCAGCAAGGTATTCTCTGCAAGTACTAAAATAAGTGGTAACAGATAGTTTTGTGATAGGATAATTTGTAACGAGCAACAAGTAACAAAAGTAAATAAAGTGCAGCAAGGTGGCCCAATCCTTTTTGTAGCAAATGACAAGCCTGGACAAACTCTTATATAGAGAAAAGCGCTCCCGAGGACACATGGGAACATCATCAAGCTAGTATTCATCACGCTCATATGATTCACATTCGGTACTTTGATAATTTGGTATGTGGGTGGACCGGTGCTTGGGTACTGTCCTTACTCGGACAAGCATCCCACTTACGATTAACTTCTATTGCAAGCATCCGCAACTACAACAAAAGTATTAAGGTAAACCTAACCATAGCATGAAACATATGGATCCAAATCAGCCCCTTACAAAGTAACGCATAAACTAGGGTTTAAGATTCTGTCACTCTAGCAACCCATCATCTACTTATTACTTCCCAATGCCTTCCTCTAGGCCCAAATAATGGTGAAGTGTCATGTAGTCGACGTTCACATAACACCACTAGAGGAGAGACAACATACATCTCATCAAAATATCGAACGAATACCAAATTCACATGACTACTAATAGCAAGACTTCTCCCATGTCCTCAGGAACAAACGTAACTACTCACAAAGCATAAACATGTTCATAATCAGAGGGGTATTAATATGCATATAGGATCTGAACATATGATCTTCCACCAATTAAACCAACTAGCATCAACTACAAGGAGTAATTAACACTACTAGTACCAATCCCGGACTTGGAGACAAGAATTGGATACAAGAGATGAACTAGGGTTTTGAGAGGAGATGGTGCTGATGAAGATGTTGATGGAGATTGCCCTCTCCCGATGAGAGGAGCGTTGGTGATGACGATGGCGATGATTTTCCCCTCCGGGAGGGAAGTTTCCCCGGCAGAACAGCTCCGCCAGAGCCCTAGATTGGTTCCTCCTCGTGGCGGCGGAGTTTCGTTCGAGAAGATGGCTTGTTATTTTTTTCCCATCGAAGGACTTCATATAGCAGAAGATGGCCACCGGAGGGCCACTAGGGGGCCCATGAGGTAGGGGGGCGCACCCAGGGGGTAGGGCTTGCCCCCCACCCTCGTGGGCAGGGTGTGCCCCCTGGTGAATCTCTTCTGCTGAGTATTTTTAATATATTCTGAAAACGTCCTCCATGAAGTTTCAAGACTTTTGGAGCTGTGTAGAATAGGTCTCTAATATTTGCTCCTTTTCCAGCCCAGAATACCAGCTGCCGGCATTCTCCCTCTTTATGTAAACCTTGTAAAATAAGAGAGAATATGCATAAGTATTGTGACATAATATGTAATAACAGCCCAAACCGCAATAAATATCGGGATAAAAGCATGATGCAAAATGGACGTATCAACTCCCCCAAGCTTAGACCTCGCTTGTCCTCAAGCGAAAAGCCGAAATCGAAAAATATGTCCACATGTTTAGAGATAGAGGTGTCGATAAAAATAAAATATGGACATGAGGGCATCATGATCATTCTTAGAACATCAACTTATATAATTCTTGTCATATGATTTCTTATGCTAGAGTAATAATTCAATCACAATTTCAAGTATGAATCGTAAACTTCATTGAAAACTAACAAACTATAATCTCAGTCATTGGAGCAATTGCAATTTATCATAACATAGGAAAGAGTCAATGTATAAGAGCTTTTCAGCAAGTCCAGATACTCAACTATCATATAGTCTTTCATAATTGCTGACACTCACGCAATACTTATGGGTGTAGAGTTTTAGTTGGACACAGAGAAAGATAGGGGCTTATAGTTTTGCCTCCCAATGTTTTACCTCAAGGGTAATGTCAACAATAATAGTTCATGAAAACTCACATCCAATTAGCCATATATACCAGGATCTTTCCAACATACTGTTCTTGCCAAAGGATAAAATGTAAAAAGGATGGGTGAAGATCACCATGACTCGTATGCAATGTAGGAGATAAAAGTAAAAGACAGGCCCTTCGCAGAGGGAAGCAAAGGTTGTCATGCGCTTTTATAGTTGGATGCACAAAATCTTAATGCGAAAGAACATCACTTTATATTGTGACTTGTGATATGGACCTTTATTATGCAGTCTGTCGCTTTTATTTCTTCCATATCACACGATCGTATAAAGCTTATTCCTCCCACACTAATAAGTCATACATATTTAGAGAGCAATTTTTATTGCTTGCACCGATGACAACTTACTTGGAGGATCTTACTCAATCCATAGGTAGGTATGGTGGACTCTCATGGCAAGACTGGTTTAAGGGTATTTGGAAGCACAAGTAATATCTCTACTTGGTGCAATGAATTTGGCTAGCATGAGGGAGAAAGGCAAGCTCAACCATGTTGGATGATCCATGACAATATAATTTATCTCAGATGTAAGAAAACATAACCCATTATGTTGTCTTCCTTGTCCAACGTCAACTCTTTAGCATGTCATATTTTAATGAGTGCTCACAATCATAAGAGATGTCCAATATAGTATATTTATATGTGAAGACCTATCTTTCTTATTACTTCCTATTAATTGCAACAATGACCAAAACTATGCTTGTCAACTCTCAACAACTTTTATTCATCATACTTTTTCTATGTGAGCTCATTACTCTCCATAAGATTCACATGATCTCTTTGTTTCTTTTTATTTCTTTCTCTTTTCTCTTATTACCTTAGGATCATGGAAAAATAATCAAGCCCTTGACTCAACACTAATCTTTATTATATAGCTCACGGACTCGATTACATAGAGGAATTATAAAGAAAAACTCAAAACTAGATCATGCCATAAAATTTATTCTACTAGATCAAGATATTACCAAAAGGATCAAACTAAGAAAAACGGTAAAGATAAAAGTGATGGTGATATGATACCGGGGCACTCCCCCAAGCTTGGCAGTTGCCAAGGGGAGTGTGATACCCCCGATTCAATCATACACTAATCATACACGCAAACATGTACGATCAAGATCAGGGACTCACGGGAAGATATCACAACACAACTCTACAAATAAAATAAGTCATACAAGCATCATATTACAAGCCAGGGGCCTCGAGGGCTCAAATACAAGAGCTCGATCATAGACAAGTCAGCGGAAGCAACAATATCTGAGTACAGACACAAGTTAAACAAGTTTGCCTTAAGAAGGCTAGCACAAACTGGGATACAGATCGAAAGAGGCGCAGGCCTCCTGCCTGGGATCCTCCTAAACTACTCCTGGTCGTCATCAGCGGGCTGCACGTAGTAGTAGGCACCTCCCGAGTAGTAGTAGTCGTCGTCGACGGTGGCGTCTGGCTCCTGGGCTCCATCGTCTGGTTGCAGCAATTGAGTATAGAAAAGGAGGGAAAAGAGGGAGAAAGCAACCGTGAGTACCCATCCAAAGTACTCGCAAGCAAGGAGCTACACTAAATATGTATGCATTGGTATCAACTGGAATAAGGCTATTATATGTGGACTGAACTGCAGAAAGCCGGAATAAGGGGGGGGGGTAGCTAGTCCTTTCGAAGACTACGCTTCTGGCAACCTCCGTCTTGCAGTATGTAGAAGAGAGTAGACTGAAGTCCTCCAAGTATCATCGCATAGAATAATCCTACCCGGCGATCCTCTCCTCGTCGCCCTGTGAAAGAGCGATCACCGGTTGTATCTGGCACTTGGAAGGGTGTGTTTTATTAAGTATCCGGTTCTAGTTGTCATAAGGTCAAGGTACAACTCCAAGTCGTCCTGTTACCGAAGATCACGGCTATTCGAACAGATTAACTTCCCTGCAGGGGTGCGCCACATAACCCAACACGCTCGATCCCATTTGGCCAGACACACTTTTCTGGGTCATGCCCGGCCTCGGAAGATCAACACATCGCAGCCCTACCCAGGCACAATAGAGAGGTCAGCACGCCGGTCTAAATCCTATGGCGCAGGGGTCTAGGCCCATCGCCCTTTGCACACCTGCACGTTGCGAACGCGGCCGGTGAGCAGACCTAGCAACCTCCATTACAAAGGAAGTTGCGTTACGTGGTCCAACCTGGTGCGCGCCGCTCAGTCGCTGACATCACGAAGGCTTCGGCTGATACCACGACGTCGAGTGCCCATAACTGTCCCCGTGTAGATGGTTAGTGCATATACGCCAGTAGCCAGACTCAGATCAAATACCAAGATCTCGTTAAACGTGTTATCTTGAAGACACCGCGAACGCCGACCAGGGCCAGGCGCACCTCTCTCCTAAGTGGTCTCAACCTGCCATGTCGCTGCGCCACAAAGATCCACCCAGAGGGCCGTCGGGACAAAGGTCCTTTCAACCCCCAATCCGTGAATCACTCGCGGGTACTCCTCGAGCCAACCCGACTTTAGTCATCACATGTATCATGTATAAAGTATAGGTATATACCCGTGATCAACTCCCGAGCGATCACGGCCTGATAGTATAGCATGGCAGACAGACAAGAATGTAGGGCCACTGATGATAAACTAGCGCCCTATACTAAGCATTAGGATTGCAGGTAAAGGTAACAACAGTAGTAGCAAGGACAGGCTATGCATCAGGATAGGTTGAACGGAAAGCAGTAACATGCTACACTACTCTAATGCAAGCAGTATAGAGAAGAGTAGGCGATATCTGGTGATCAAGGGGGGGGGCTTGCCTGGTTGCTCTGGCAAGAGAGAGGGGTCGTCAACACCGTAGTTGAACTGGGGTTCGCCGGCAGTCTCGGGGTCTACCGGAAAGAAGTAACGGAGGGGGAACACAATAAATAACAAAGCAATCAAAGCAACACAAGGCATAACATAGCAATACGCGGTGCTAGGTGTGCCCTAACGCAGTACTAGGTGATACCGGGAAAGGGGGAAACATCCGGGAAAGGATTCCCGGTGTTTCGGGTTTTCGGACAGATGAACCGGAGGGGGAAAGTTGCGTGTTCGATACGCTAGGGATGCGTGAAGCACAAACGGGCTGCGTATCCGGATTCGTCTCGTCGTTCTGAGAAACTTTCATGTACAAAGTTTTTCCATCCGAGCTACAGTTTATTTTATATTAATTTTAAAAGGTTTAAATCATTTTTAGGATTTATTTAATTAACTAAATTAACATTATCCAGAATAGTGTTTGCTGACGTCAGCATGAAGTCAGCATGACATCAGCAGTTGACCTGTTCAACCTGACGTGTGGGTCCCACTGTCAGTGACTAATTAACTAACTAATTGTTTAGTTAGATTAATCAGTAGGTTAATTACGTTTAATAGTTAGTTAACAAAATTAATTAAGTTAATTACTTCTTTAATTAATTAATGAATTAATATTTTAATTAATTTTAATTATTAATTATCATCATTTTTTATATATAATTCATTTCATTTTTTTAACGTTCTAGGGGGGTGGGACCCCCTTGTCATTGGCCTGGGGAGGCTAACGGGCGAACGGGCAGCGGTTACGGGCGCGGGTAGGGCGTGCGCCCACCTGCATGCCCGAGGCCACCAACAGGGGGCGGCCACGGCGGCAGCCGGAGCAGTGCGGCAAGGGGGGCGACAAGGCGGGGTTCGGCCTCGGCGGGAAGTGGCTATGCGTGGAGGAGTCGGCGCGGCAACCGGCTGCAGGGAGGGCGCAGAGCGACGGGCAGGGGTCGCGGTGGAGGTGACCATGGGGCGAGCTAGGCGCTGCAGCGGGGCGTGGCGCGATGGTGCGGAGGCGAAGCGGGTCAGGCGGCCCGGGCGAAAGTGGGGCGCAACGGCGACGGCGAGTGACTTCAGCGGGTGGAGCTGGCGAGGCGCGCATGTCACGGGGCCGGGGCGCGCACGCTGGGCGTGGCCAGCGCGGGGTGACCGCGGTCCGTGCGCGATCGGATAGTGAGCGGCGATGGGGAGAGACGCGGTGAGAGGGGCAGAGGAGAAAGGAAGGGGCGGTGGCTCACTGGGCCCTGCAGGTGTGCGACAATGAGCTCGAGGCGGCAGTGGCGATGGTGACGATGAAGACGAGGAAGCAGTGGCCGGCGAGAGGCGGGCGAGGACGTGGGAGGTTGAGGCGGAGGGCGGCGAATGGCGAGGCAGAGACAAGGAGGACGGCAGCGACGACGGGGTGGCTCCGGGCGGCGAGCACAACGCAGACGAGGTGGCGTGGGTCTCGGGCGACGTCCTGGACGGTGAGCGTCGGCGACGGGGTTGGTGCGCCGGGCGGGGGCGAGGGGAGTGAGGGGGGGTGCTTGCCCCGATTGGATCGGGAGGGGAGCGGGTGTGGCGTCGTGGGGGGAGGAGTGGGAGTGGATAGGGTTTCCCTCGGTGGGTGGGGGGGAGTAGGGCCATATAGGCCAGAGGCGCGGGGTGGGCCGACTGGCTGGCTGGAGGCCCAACTGGGCTAGCTGGGCCGAGGTCCAGTTGGCCACGAGGCCCATTTTTTTGTATTTTAGTTTTATTTTCTTATATGTATTTTATTTATTTTCTGTTTTATTTTGTTCCTCCTTTATTTTAGTTTTGTAAAGTACAAAAATGACCCCTAAATTAGTAATACCACTAAACCCACTACCCTAAAGAGTTTAGTCCCTAAATAGAATAGTTTATCTTATTATTAATTATAAAGGCATTTTTTATTTGTTTTGCTACTGTTTTATTCATTTTAGAGTATTTAAAGATTTTATAAAAGTGGGGTTTCTTCACCACAATTACCTTTGCATTATTTGGCACAACTCGAACATTTTTGTTTTAAAGTTCGAAAACTTTTGTTGTTTGTCTTTATTTTAAATTTGAATTTGAATCGTTTTTGAACTAACACGAGATTAGCAACAATAATCGAGGTGACGTGGCATCACTAGCAGAGGGTTACTGTAGTGTAACTATCCAGGCATCACAATTCTCCTCCACTACAAGAAATCTCGTCCCGAGATTTAAGTGGTAGAGTAAGGAGAAAGGTCTAGTTACGATATTTCAAGAGATCTTCTCGGTCTTGGCTGCTCTTCTTGAAGAAGTTAATCCCTTTCGTTGATGCCTTCAATTCTTTATTCCAATGCATCATGATGAAGTTGTCGTCCTTTCTTCGAGGAACTCCATCATACTTACGAATAGGTAAGGGGCAGCTCTACAACGATAGTATGTTATAAGGTAAAATCATCTGGGGGTATCCCAAGAATGAACACATGAGTATCTCCCGAGTTGAACAAATGAGACACATCGAGAGCAAAGTAAGAAGGTACCATAAGAATTTTCAAGCGGATAGACAATGGTACGATGCCTAAAAAAGTGTGAAAGGGGGCCCAGAGCAATGAGAATAAGTATTGCGTCTAATACCGAAATTGATGATCTCATCGGAAGGTGGCTCGTGAATTACATATGAGGCCACACGCGAGGAATAGCTTTGGGGAACAGGGGGTGTATAGGAGAGTCAGGTTTCGATCCTGTGGAACTGTGGGTTATGGGCCCACCATGTGTTAAAAGTAGAAAGAGCGGTGACATCTTACACGGTCATGATTGCGAAGTAGATCAGAGCTTAGCCTGTCAGTTATGTTGGCAACAACGTCGGTACCAATGGCGAGGGACGAGGAGAACCATTTTCCTGCTCGTTGGACGAGGCGGACCATTAGGCAAAGTTCTCGTCCATCGGCGGTTACCGGAAAGACATCAACAGTAGAAACAGGGTCTCACTGACAGAATTGTACACCGTGGTGTTTACATAAGCAGGAGAATATTACTGCTTAGATCATATAGACCTCAAGAAAGGTTAAACCAAGCAATGGAAAGGAAAATATGATTATCAGATTAAACAGAACAATGGAAAGGAAAAATGTGTTTAAACACATATTTCAGAGGTATATCCTTCCCAAGGGCAAATAGGGCATGATATCCATGACGGGATATAATGTAGAAAATCCTTTAGGAAAGGGGGGAGAACTTTCATGACATTACCCATACAACGGTGTTAGGATAATTGATGAAGAAAATGCAGCATGGTGCTTCAAATGTTCTTTTTGAAGTTTGGAGTACCACATACATGTTTCGAGATAGCATTGACAAGGTCTTCAAGCTAAGGTCAGACCTTGGATACACAAAGGATCCATTAGGAAAAACTTATAGAATAAGTCTCACAATTTCCTCATGGAAGCACGGATAACCTTACTGAAAAGGAAACTATAACAATAGGTCCTCCGGCCAGGTGTGTTAGGCATGACATCATCTTATCGGGTCATATAAAGACCATGTTATAACTCTTGGAAATATGTTCCAACCATTATATCCGACCAAGATTCGGATCTGATTGGTGTTAGGATAACTCGGATTCAGGATGCCTGAGAAGAAAGGTGCAACACAAATTGTCGAGATGACATTGTAAGGTCCTCAGGGAAATGAACTATGGAAACAAGTTCCAAAGCAAGAGTTCATCATTAAAACAGGGAGAGGGTGAGGGGATGGCTGAGGGACTCAGTGACAATCCATCGAGATTCTCAAAAGATGGATCTCCACAATTATGTGAACAAGGAGATAAATTTGTCAATTCAAAATGGTATAATGATGTATGCTCGAGGAAAACATACACAATTTAAACATTGGTTCAAAGGTGCACCCGGAATATGGGCTTAGGTAGCAGAATGAATGTTAGAATGGTGATTCAATAATCAATGGCCTAAGGGTGTAATGTTGACCATGAACTCCAAAGCAATATGGTTGATAAAAGGACAGAATCCAAACAACACCGTTCACCTGTTGGTATCCCGGTTAGAAACAACACAAGAAGAATGGTGATGGTGAGAAGTATCACTATACCAAGAATTCTCAAGAGGTGGGGCAATTATCACAACATCCTTGATATAAAAGGTGGTAATATTCCAAGGTAAGGAAGAACAACTGCTGGTTAGCAAGGATCCCAAGGTTTAACACAAAACACGAACAAATTTGTGTTGAAAGGAAGCAATAAAGTGGTCGATGATAACACAAATCATCGAGGGCAAGGATGGTATTTCTCATCATGAATTCGATTGGTATCCTGGAATGAGTTAAAATGTTGATGATGATCACAACAAATTTTGTCGAGAGGCTCCATGAGGATGCAATCGCTCGGCGATGACATCAAGCCAAGGGAATGGTGAAGCAAAAGGTTATTATAACCATAGATAAGATGCCATCTCAGAATTCAGAGTTGTCTCTCAAGACAAACAATATGATGGTGAAAGTTCGATGTAAGCTTAGAGCACTGTCGGGATTGGGTCCCGAGGATGAAGGACATAGGTAGAATGGTCAAGCAGTCAGCCTGACGATGATGATGTAGTCAATCAGCTGGGAATGACACTATCGAGTACAAACTCGTAAGCATTGAAGATTACTAAGAGTTGTTGAATCGCAGTGCAAACTTGATTCAGTTATCGATATCTTTGAGTGTTAAATAACTCAGAGCCCACGAAAAATTGGAATCAATGAGAATGTAGCACTAGATGAAGAACTCGTAAGAAGTTATGCAGTTCCATGATAATCTTGAGATACCAGGGGGTAATACTCAACGACAAATCAAAGTAGAGGTTGGACTGGGGTATTACTCCGCAGAAGAGAAGTGCTTAAACTTGCACGAGAAATGGTATTTAAAGGAGAACATGGTCGGAACCATGATTGCAAAAGGCCAGATCCCAGATATAAGATGAACTTATACCAAAGGAATGATTAATTTAAGAGAAGCTTTAATGATAAGATCTACATCGTGTCCATGGGCATGAACACAAAGTTCAAGGTCGACTCCCAGTTCTCCAATGCACAACCTTTCATTCACTACTCGCGTTCGATGAAGTTGTAGTGTTGAAATTTTATCTGGCAAAATACCAGAAGAGTACGGCTTGTGAAACTTTCGAGTTCACACATATTAAGGAAGACATAGGTTCAACCCATCGGGGTATCGTGGAAACATATACCACAAGCTTCAATATTAATTATCACCAGCTTGAAAGCAGAGCATGGCTGGCCAAATCAGAGAATAGGATTACCAATGGTATTATGTATCAGGGAAAAAAACTTCTAGAGGGTTTTGTATGCGAAGGACACTGTCGGATGATATTTCAACAAAGGATCTGACGGTCCATAACAAAGCTGATGTGAGCATTGACACACAATCAGAGGAAGAAACAATGCAAGGGCATTGGATTATAGGAACAACTGACTAATTCAAAGCTCAAAAGTAAAGGAATTATGATTTTCAAATCAAGGGATCAGGAGGAAACGCTCTGATCAAGGATGGATAAGTTGAGTAGGCTAAGGGGTACAATCAATGGCAATTTGATTGATCGAGATCCAGCCCATGTTTAAAATGACGTCTGAGCCAAAAGGATGAATTCTAGGATTCGACTGAGGAATGGGAGCATCCTCAATATATTGAATCAACGGACTTAAGACCATAAAGACAAGGGATGTCAATAAGATTACGAGACTTATGGGATTAACCATAATGCAAGCAAGCAAGAATTTCAAGATCAATAGGCTGCTCAGGATTTTCGGAAGATCGAATGGTATTTCGAAGACTTTTATGAAATACATGTATCAACTAGGGGTGAGTGGATACTCGGTAAGTGCGAGGAATTATCCATAGGGGCATTCAGGCGGCAAAGAACTGCAGGGCAGTAGACACAAGGGATTCTCAGAATATCCAAATTATTTCAGGGTATCTTGTGATAACAAGACCAAATTGGAGATGAAGTTATGACCGACAGGTGTATGTAGCTTCCCATAGGGATTTACCAGTGGTATGGGATTGCAACGGCGAAGGGCACAAGGGTCTCGAGGAAACATCGGAGAGTATCTTCAAAATTTTCAGGTGCAGCAGGCGATCATCTGGATTGAAGGGGCTCTCCGGGAGAATTATTTTCGAGAAGCTAAAGTTAGATTTTTAGAAAAAATCATTTAACCCGAATAGAAGAGATGTCAGAGTCCCAGAGTATAGGTTGAGAAATAAAAGGCCCTACTACCACCCAATGGCGACGTGTGCCCGTAAGACACACATCCATGTTAGTAAAAAGTTTTGCAATGTCTAGACTCAACTTCGGCCAAGGAGTGTGGAAGGGGGATTCCTACAGGCAGTCGGCTCTGATACCAACTTGTGACGCCCTCGATTCAATCGTACACTAATCATACACACAAACGTGTATGATGAAGATCAGGGACTCACGGGAAGATATCACAACACAACTCTACAAATAAAATTAGTCATACAAGCATCATATTACAAGCCAGGGGCCTCGAGGGCTCGAATACAAGAGCTCGATCATAGAGGAGTCAGCGGAAGCAACAATATCTGAGTACAGACATAAGTTAAACAAGTTTGCCTTAAGAAGGCTAGCACAAACTGGGATACAGATCGAAAGAGGCGCAGGCCTCCTGCCTGGGATCCTCCTAAACTACTCCTGGTCGTCGTCAGCGGGCTGCACGTAGTAGTAGGCACCTCCCGAGTAGTAGTAGTCGTCATCGACGGTGGCGTCTGGCTCCTGGGCTCCATCGTCTGGTCGCAGCAATCGAGTATAGAAAAGGAGGGAAAAGAGGGAGAAAGCAACCGTGAGTACTCATCCAAAGTACTCGCAAGCAAGGAGCTACACTACATATGTATGCATTGGTATCAACTGGAATAAGGATATTATATGTGGACTGAACTGCAGAAAGCCAGAAAAGGGGGGGGGGGTAGCTAGTCCTTTCGAAGACTACACTTCTGGCAGCCTTCGTCTTGCAGTATGTAGAAGAGAGTAGACTGAAGTCCTCCAAGTATCATCGCATAGCATAATCCTACCCGGCGATCCTCTCCTCGTCGCCCTATGAGAGAGCGATCACCAGTTGTATCTGGCACTTGGAAGGGTGTGTTTTATTAAGTATCCGGTTCTAGTTGTCATAATGTCAAGGTACAACTCCAAGTCGTCCTGTTACCGAAGATCACGACTATTCGAATAGATTAACTTCCCTTCAGGGGTGCACCACATAACCCAACATGCTCGATCCCATTTGGCCGGACACACTTTTCTGGGTCATGCTCGGCCTCGAAAGATCAACACGTTGCAGCCCTACCCAGGCACAACAGAGAGGTCAGCACGCTGGTCTAAATCCTATGGCGCAGGGGTCTGGGCCCATTGCCCTTTGCACACCTGCACGTTGCGAACGCGGGCGGTGAGCAGACCTAGCAACCTCCATTACAAAGGAAGTTGCGTTACGCGGTCCAACCCGGCGCGCGCCGCTCAGTCGCTGACGTCACGAAGGCTTCGGCTGATACCACGACGTCGAGTGCCCATAACTGTCCCCGCGTAGATGGTTAGTGCGTATAGGCCAGTAGCCAGACTCAGATCAAATACCAAGATCTCGTTAAACGTGTTATCTTGAAGACACCGCGAACGCCGACCAGGGCCAGGCCCACCTCTCGCCTAGGTGCTCTCAACCTACCCTGTCGCTCCGCCACAAAGATCCACCCAGAGGGCCGTCGGGACAAAGGTCCTTTCAGCCCCCAATCCGTGAACCACTCGCGGGTACTCCTCGAGCCAACCCGACTTTAGTCATCACATGTATCATGTATAAAGTATAGGTATATACCCGTGATCAACTCCCGAGCGATCATGGCCCGATAGTATAGCATGGCCGACGGACATGAATGTAGGGCCACTGATGATAAACTAGCATCCTATACTAAGCATTAGGATTGCAGGTAAAGGTAACAACAGTAGTAGCAAGGACAGGCTATGCATCAGGATAGGTTTAACGGAAAGCAGTAACATGCTACACTACTCTAATGCAAGCAGTATAGAGAAGAGTAGGCGATATCTGGTTATCAAGGGGGGGGGGCTTGCCTGGTTGCTCTGGCAAGAGAGAGGGGTCGTCAACACCGTAGTCGAACTGGGGTTCGCCAGCAGTCTCGAGGTCTACCGGAAAGAAGTAACGGAGGGGGAACACAATAAATAACAAAGCAATCAAAGCAGCACAAGGCATAACATAGCAATACACGGTGCTAGGTGTGCCCTAACGCAGTACTAGGTGATACCGGGAAAGGGGGGAAACATCCGGGAAAGGATTCCCGGTGTTTCGGGTTTTCGGACAGATGAACCGGAGGGGAAAGTTGCATGTTCTCTATGCTAGGGATGCGTGAAGGACAAACGGGCTGCGTATCCGGATTCGTCTCGTCGTTCTGAGAAACTTTCATGTACAAAGTTTTTCCATCCGAGCTACGGTTTATTTTATATTAATTTTAAAAGGTTTAAATCATTTTTAGGATTTATTTAATTAATTCATCAACATTATCCAGAATAGTGTTTGCTGAAGTCAGCATGACATCAGCAGTTGACCTGTTCAACCTGACATGTGGGTCCCACTGTCATTGACTAATTAACTAACTAATTGTTTAGTTAGATTAATCAGCAGGTTAATTAGGTTTAATAGTTAGTTAAGAGAATTAATTAAGTTAATTACTTCTTTAATTATTTAATTAATATTTTTATTAATTTTAATTATTAATTATCATCATTTTTTATATATAATTCATTTCATTTTTTTAACGTTCTAGGGGGGTGGGGCCCCCTTGTCATTGGCCTGGGGAGGCTAACGGGCGAACGGGCAGCGGTTACGGGCGCGGGTAGGGCGTGCGCCCACCTGCATGCCCGAGGCCACCAACAGGGGGCGGCCACGGCGGCAGCCGGAGCAGTGCGGCAAGGGGGGCAACAGGGCGGGGTTCGACCTCGGCGGGAAGCGGCTATGCGTGGAGGAGTCGGCGCGGCAACCGGCTGCAGGGAGGGCGCAGAGCGACGGGCAGGGGTCGCGGTGGAGGCGACCACGGGGCGAGCTGGGCGCTGCAGCGGGGCGTGGCGCGATGGTGCGGAGGCGGAGCGGGTCAGGCGGCCCGGGCGAAAGCGGGGCGCAACGGCGACGGCGAGCGACTGCAGCGGGTGGAGCTGGCAAGGCACGCAGGTCGCGGGGCCGGGGCGCGCACGCTGGGCGTGGCCAGTGCGGGGTGACCGCGGTCCGTGCGCGGTCGGACAGTGAGCGGCGATGGGGAGAGACGCGGTGAGAGGGGCAGAGGAGAAAGGAAGGGGCGGTGGCTCACTGGGCCCTGCAGGTGTGCGACAATGGGCTCGAGGCGGCGGTGGCGACGGTGACGATGAAGACGAGGAAGCAGCGGCCGGTGAGGGGCGGGCGAGGACGGGGGAGGTTGAGGCAGAGGGCGGCGAATGGCGAGGCGGAGACGAGGAGGACGACAGCGACGGCGGGGTGGCTCCGGGCGGTGGGCACGACGCGGACGAGGTGGTGTGGGTCCCGGGCGGCGTCCTGGACGGTGAGCGTTGGCACGGGGTTGGGGCGCCGTGCGGGAGCGAGGGGAGTGAGGGGGGGGGGGCTCGCCCCGATTGGATCGGGAGGGGAGCGGGTGTGGCGTCGTGGGGGGAGGAGTGGGAGTGGATAGGGTTTCCCTAGGTGGGTGGGGGGAGTATGGCCATATAGGCTAGAGGTGCGGGGTGGGCCGACTGGCTGGCTCGAGGCCCAGCTGGGCTAGCTGGGCCGAGGTCGAGTTGGCCACGCTGCCCATTTTTTGTATTTTAGTTTTCTTTTCTTATATGTATTTTATTTCTTTTCTGTTTTATTTTGTTCCTCCTTTATTTTAGTTTTGTAAAGTACAAAAATGACCCCTAAATTAGTAATACCACTAAACCCACTACCATAAAGAGTTTAGTCCCTAAATAGAATAGTTTATCTTATTATTAATTATAAAGGCATTTTATTATTTGTTTTGCTACTGTTTTATTCATTTTAGAGTATTTAAAGATTTTATAAAAGTGGGGTTTCTTCACCACAATTACCTTTGCATTATTTGGCACAACTCGAACATTTTTGTTTTAAAGTTTGAAAACTTTTGTTGTTTGTCTTTATTTTAAATTTGAATTTGAATCGTTTTTGAACTAACACGAGATTAGCAACAGTAATCGAGGTGATGTGGCATCACTAGCAGAGGGTTATTGTAGTGTAACTATCCGGGCGTCACAGGGAGTGCCCATACCAGATACTCAATTCTTCTTTGTTGGTGGAGAAGGTGATGGTTTTGTTGATGGCGTAGGCTTGTCATCCTTCTTCCAAGGCATGGGCTCACCATCATAGAAAGATGATCGAGTCTCCTGAAACCTCAAATCCGCAGCCAAACTCATCCTCTTGAATCTATATTCATACTCACAGTTTTGATTTTGCAGGTCATAGATCAGGGCTTGGAGGTGCTCGTTTTTCTCATGAAGCTTGAAGATGGCCTTCCCAATGTCCTTGACATCCATCTTGTGGTTGTTGGTGAACTCCGTGATCGTAATGTGATTGGAATCAAGTCCACGCTCCACCATCTCCTGACACTTGAAAACTTCTTGCTCCAATGCCTCGAGCCTTGCTTCCGTGCTTCCGGTCTTCCTTGATCCCTTAGCATCGCGGATGTGCAACAACCCCTCACGCATCTCAATGGTTTGAGGGTGTTGCAGCACTTCTGCGAGGTAGGGTTTGATGACCTTCTCGAAGAACTAGTCCTTGGGGGCGCTTGAAGACAACATGATGACCTGGATCTGTCAGAAAAACAGCTCGAAACAAAAATAGGAGATTTTTGCGTGATAGGGGAGTCAAAACCCCCGGGAGATTATATAATGAATATTTACCAACCAAAATACGTGTCGTGTATGAAAACGGAGTCCGGAGAGCACACGAGGTGCCCACGAGGTAGGGGGGCGCGCCCAGGGGGTAGGGCGCGCCCTCCACCCTCGTGGAGCCCTCGTGTCCTTCCCGGACTGCTTCTTATTTTTCTATTTTTCTAAATATTCCAAAATGGAGAAATATTGCCTTAAAAACTGTTTTGGAGTCGGTTTACTTACCGTACCACATACCTATTCCTTTTTGGAGTCTAAAACGTTCCGGAAAGTGTCCCTTATGTATTCCTCCGGGGTTACAGATTCAATAACATTGGTTTCAACATTTATGGGATTACATGAGATATAATGTTTGATTCTTTGACCGTTCACCACTGATACGTCTCCAACGTATCTGTAATTTTTGATTGCTCCATGCTATATTATCTACTGTTTTGGACATTATTGGGCTTTATTATCCACTTTTATATTATTTTTGGGACTAATCTATTAACCGGAGGCCCAGCCCAGAATTACTGTTTTCTGGCCTGTTTTAGGGTTTCGAAGAAAAGGAATATCAAACGGAGTCCAAAAGGAATGAAACCTTCGGGAACATGATTTTCTCATCGAATATAACTCAGGAGACTTAGAACCTACGTCAAGACACGTAACAGGAGGCCACGAGGTAGGGGAGCGCGCCTACCCCCCAGGCGGGCCCTCCACCCTCGTGCCCCCCTGTTGCTCCACCGACGTACTTCTTCCTCCTATATATACCCACGTACCCCCAAACGATCAGATACGGAGCCAAAACCCTAATTCCACCCCCATAACTTTCTGTATCCACGAGATCCGATCTTGGGGCCTGTTCCGGAGCTCCGCCGGAGGGGGCATCGGTCACGGAGGGCTTCTACATCAACACCATAGCCCCTCCGATGAAGTGTGAGTAATTTACCTCAGACCTACGGGTCCATAGTTAGTAGCTAGATGGCTTCTTCTCTCTTTTTGGATCTCAATACAATGTTCTCCCCCTCTCTTGTGGAGATCTATTCGATGTAATCTTCTTTTTACGGTGTGTTTGTTGAGACCGATGAATTGTGGGTTTATGATCAAGTCTATCTATGAATAATATTGAATCTTCTCTGAATTCTTTTATGTACGATTGGTTATCTTTGCAAGTCTCTTCGAATTATCAGTTTAGTTTGGCCTACTAGATTGATCTTTCTTGCAATGGGAGAAGTGCTTAGCTTTGGGTTCAATCTTGCGGTGTCCTTTCCCGGTGACAGTAAGGGCAGCAAGGCATGTATTGTATTGTTGCCATCGAGGATAACAAGATGGGGTTTTCTTCATATTGCATGAGTCTATCCCTCTACATCATGTCATCTTGCTTAAGGCATTACTCTGTTTTTAACTTAATACTCTAGATGCATGCTGGATAGCGGCCGATGAGTGGAGTAATAGTAGTAGATGCAGGCAGGAGTCGGTCTACTTGTCTCGGACGTGATGCCTATATACATGATCATACCTAGATATTCTCATAACTATGCTCAATTCTGTCAATTGCTCAACAGTAATTTGTTCACCCACCGTAGAATACTTATGCTCTCGAGAGAAGCCACTAGTGAAACCTATGGCCCCCGGGTCTATCTGTATCATATCAATCTCCTACTACTTAGTTATTTACTTTGCCATTTACTTTGACATTATTTTACTTTGCATCTTTATCATAAAAATAACAAAAATATTATCTTATCATATCTATTAGATCTCACTCTCGTAAGTGGCCCTATAGGGATTGACAACCCGTATTTGCGTTGGTTGCGAGGACTTGTTTGTTTTGTGCAGGTGCGAGGGACTCGCGCGTAGCCTCCTATTGGATTGATACCTTGGTTATCAAAAACCGAGGGAAATACTTACGCTACTTTGTTGCATCATCCCTTCCTCTTCGAGGAAAACCAGCACAGTGCTAAAAGAGGTAGCAAGAAGGATTTCTGGCGCCGTTGCCGGGGAGGTCTACGCAAAAGTCAACATACCAAGTACCCATCACATACCCTTATCTCCCGCATTACATTATTTGCCATTTGCCTCTCGTTTTCCTCTCCCCCACTTCACCCTTGCCGTTTTATTCGCCCCCCTCTCTCTCTATCCCCCCCCCTCTTTCTCTATTTGCCTCTTTTTGCCTGTTTCTTGTTTGCTCATATGGTTGGAATAGTCGTTTATTTATTACTAAACAGAGAACCTAAGATCTATGGATCCTCATCCGCTTGTTAATCTTTTTAAGAGATCTAGTTATGTTGAACCAATTGCTAGTGAGTTTTGTGCACTAGATTATCTTTATGAAGTTTTGCTTGAAATTCATGAATCTGAAAATTGCGATGAAGTATTTTATGAAGTGATTCACGATAGAGCTTTGAATAAAAAGCATGATTGCAATGATGTTATTATAAATTCTATTAATGTCAATTGTGCTGATAATATGCAAAACCCTAAGCTTGGGGATGCTAATTTTTCTATGTCCTCTACTTGTTGCAACGATCATGATTGGGGTGATACTTCTTTTGATCTTGAAAATTTATTTAAGCCCCATGATGAATATGAGATTGATAATAGTGTTTGCAATATTATTTAAAGTGGGTTTGGAAGAGTGTCAACTTTAGATCCCTCATATTTGGAGAATGTTCAATCTTATGAATTTTTTGATAAAAGTGGGTTTGGAGAGGTCATGACTTTAGTTAATGTTAATCCCACTATTTTGGAAGAGTGTCAACTTTGCATGCATGTGGATCATGTTGAAAATATTTTATGTGATAGCTATTTTGTTTAATTTTCTTATGATCCTACATATAATTATTATGAGAGAGGAAAATATGGTGGTAGAAATTTTCATGTCACTAAATTACCTCTCGTTATGTTGAGATTACTATTGTTTCTTTCCACTTCCTTGCATATGCTAGTTTTTGCTTGCCTTGATAATTTGTTTGCCTATAAGATGCCTATGCATAGGAAGTAAGTTGGACTTAAATGTGTTTGTCACGTGTTTTATGATGCTCTCTTTGTGCTTCAATTCTTGTCTTTCATGTGAGCATCATTGAAATATTATGCCTAGCTATAAGGCTTTAAAGAAAAGCGCTTGTTGGGAGTCAACCCAATGTTTATACTTGCTGTTATTCAATAAATAATTTGTCTAGCCTATGTTTTGGTTGTGTTTTTGTGTTTAATTAGTGTTTGTGCCAAGTAGAACCGTTGGGAATACTTGGGGAAAGTCTTGTTGAACTTGCTGTAAAAAACAGAAACTTTAACGCTCACGAGAACTGCTGTCATTTTTATTTGGAAAGTGATATTTAGTTAATTCTTTTTGCAGATGATTAATAGATAAATTCCTCACGTCCAGCAGTTTATTTTAGAATTTTTGGGGTTCCAGATCTTGCGCTAGCTACAGATTACTACAGACTGTTCTGTTTTTGACAGATTCTGTTTTTCGTGTGTTGTTTGCTTATTTTGATGAATCTATGGCTAGTAAAATAGTTTATAAACCATAGAGAAGTTGGAATACAGTAGGTTTAACACCAAGATAAATAAATAATGAGTTAATTACAGTACCTTGAAGTGGTCTTTTGTTTTCTTTCGCTAACGGAGCTCACGAGATTTTCTACTATAATTTTTGTGTTGTGAAGTTTTCAAGTTTTGGGTAAAGATTTGATGGATTATGGAACAAGGAGTGGCAAGAGCCTAAGCTTGGGGATGCCCATGGAACCCGCAAGATAATCTAAGGACACCTAAAATCCAAAGCTGGGGGATGCCCCGGAAGGCATCCCCTCTTTCGTCTACTTCTATCGGTAACTTTACTTGGAGCTATATTTTTATTCGCCACATGATATGTGTTTTGCTTGGAGTGTCTTGTATTATTTGAGTATTTGCTTGTTAGTTTACCACAATCATACTTGCTGTACACACCTTTTGAGAAAGCCATACATGATTTGGAATTTGTTAGAATACTCTATATGCTTCGCTTATATCTTTTGAGTTATATAATTTTGCTCTAGTGCTTCACTTATATCTTTTAGAGCACGGTGGTGGATTTGTTTTATAGAAACTATTGATCTCTCATGGTTCACTTAGATTATTTTGAGAGTCTTAATAGCATGGTAATTTTCTTAAAATCCTAATATGCTTGGTATGCAAGATTAATAATAAAACTTTGTTATGAGTGTGTTGAATACTAAGAGAAGTTTGATGCTTGATGATTGTTTTGAGACATGGAGGTAATAATATAAAAGTCATGCTAGTTGAGTAGTTGTGAAATTGAGAAATACTTGTGTTGAGGTTTGCATGTCCTGTAGCATGCACGTATGGTAAACGTTATGCAACAAATTTGAAACATGAGGTGTTATTTGATTGTCTTCCTTATGAGTGGCGGTCGGGGACGAGCGATGATCTTTTCCTACCAATCTATCCCCCTAGGAGCATGCACGTAGTACCGAGGTTTTTGATGACTTGTAGATTTTTGCAATAAGTATTTGAGTTCTTTATGACTAATGTTGAGTCCATGGATTATACGCACTCTCACCCTTCCATCCTTGCTAGCCTCTTCGGTACCGTGCATTGCCCTTTCTCACATTGAGAGTTGGCGCAAACTTCGCCGGTGCATCCAAACCCCGTGATATGATACGCTCTTTCACACATAAACCTCCTTATATATTCCTCAAAACATCCACCATACCTACCTATTATGGCATTTCCATAGCCATTCCGAGATATATTGCCATGCAACTTTCCATCATTCCGTTCATCATGACACATTCATCATTGTCATATTGCTTAGCATGGTCATGTAGTTGACATAGTATTTGTGGCAAAGCCACTATTCATAATTCTTTCATACATGTCACTCTTGGCATTCATATAGAGTCATCTTTGTTCTAGTATCGAGTTGTAAATAGATAGAAGTCTGATGATCATCATTTTCTAGAGCATTGTCCCATGTGAGGAATATAAAAAAAAGAAGAAAGGCCATAAGAAAAAGAGAAGGCCCAAAAAAAGAGAAAGGCCATAAAAAAGAGAAAAGGCCCAAAAAAATGAGAGAAAAAGAGAGAAGGGACAATGTTACTATCCTTTGCCACACTTGTGCTTCAAAGTAGCACCATGATCTTCATAGTAGAGAGTCTCTCATGTTATCACTTTCATATACTAGTGGGAATTTTTCATTATAGAACTTGGCTTGTATATTCCAACAATGGGCCTCCTCAAGTGCCCTAGGTCTTCGTGAGCAAGCAAGTTGGATGCACACCCACTAGTTTCTTTTGTTGAGCTTTCATACATTTATAGCTCTAGTGCATCCGTTGCATGGCAATCCCTACTCCTTGCATTAACATCAATCAGTGGGCATCTCCATAGCCCATTGATTAGCCTCATTGATGTGAGACTTCCTACTTTTTTTTCTTCTCCACATAACCCCCCTCATTATATTCTATTCCACCTATAGTGCTATGTCCATGGCTCGCGCTCATATATTGCGTGAAAGTTTCTAGGTTTGAGATTACTAAAGTATGAAACAATTGCTTGGATTGTCATCGGGGTTGTGCATGATGATAGCATTCTTGTGTGACGAAAATGAAACATGACTAAACCATATGATTTTGTAGGGATGAACTTTCTTTGGCCATGTTATTTTGAGAATACATAATTGCTTAGTTAAGTATGCTTGAAGTATTATCATTTTTATGTCATTATGAACTTTTGTCTTGAATCTTTCGGATCTGAATATTCATACCACAATTAAGAAGAATTACATTAAAATTATGCCAAGTAGAACTCCACATCAAAAATTCTGTTTTTATCATTTACCTACTCGAGGACGAGCATGAATTAAGCTTGGGGATGCTTGATACGTCTCCAACGTATCTGTAATTTTTGATTGCTCCATGCTATATTATCTACTGTTTTGGACATTATTGGGCTTTATTATCCACTTTTATATTATTTTTGGGACTAACCTATTAACCGGAGGCCCATCCCAGAATTGCTGTTTTTTGCCTGTTTTAGGGTTTTGAAGAAAAGGAATATCAAACGGAGTCCAAACGGAATGAAACCTTCGGGAACGTGATTTTCTCATCGAATACAACTCAGGAGACTTGGACCCTACGTCAAGACACGTAACAGGGGGCCACAAGGTAGGAGGGCGCGCCTACCCCCCAGGCGCGCCCTCCACCCTCGTGGGCCCCCTGTTGCTCCACCGACGTACTTCTTCCTCCTATATATACCCACATACCCCCAAATGATCATATACGGAGCCAAAACCCTAATTCCACCGCCGTAACTTTCTGTATCCACGAGATCCGATCTTGGGGCCTGTTCCGGAGCTCCGCCGGAGGGGGCATCGATCATGGAGGGCTTCTACATCAACACCATAGCCCCTCCAATGAAGTGAGAGTAGTTGACCTCAGACCTACGGGTCCATAGTTAGTAGCTAGATGGCTTCTTCTCTCTTTTTGGATCTCAATACAATGTTCTCCCCCTCTCTTGTGGAGATCTATTCGATGTAATCTTCTTTTTGCGGTGTGTTTGTTGAGACCGATGAATTGTGGTTTTATGATCAAGTCTATCTATGAATAATATTTGAATCTTCTCTGAATTCTTTTATGTATGATTGGTTATCTTTGCAAGTCTCTTCGAATTATCAGTTTGGTTTGGCCTACTAGATTGATCTTTCTTGCAATGGGAGAAGTGCTTAGCTTTGGGTTCAATCTTGCGGTGTCCTTTCCCGGTGACAGTAAGGGCAGCAAGGCACGTTTGTATTGTTGCCATCGAGGATAACAAGATGGGGTTTTATTCATATTGCATGAGTCTATCCCTCTACATCATGTCATCTTGCTTAAGACGTTACTCTGTTTTTAACTTAATACTCTAGATGCATTCTGGATAGAGGTCGATGAGTGGAGTAATAGTAGTAGATGCAGGCAGGAGTCGGTCCTTGTCTCAGACGTGATGCCTATATACATGATCATACCTAGATATTCTCATAACTATGCTCAATTCTGTCAATTGCTCAACAGTAATTTATTGACCCACCGTAGAATACTTATGCTCTCGAGAGAAGCCACTAGTGAAACCTATGGCCCCCGGGTCTATCTTTGTCATATCAATCTCCTACTACTTAGTTATTTATTTTGCCATTTACTTTGCCTTTATTTTACTTTGCATCTTTATCATAAAAATACCAAAAATATTATCTTATCATATCTATCAGATCTCACTCTCGTAAGTGGCCCTATAGGGATTGATAACCCCTATATGCGTTGGTTGCGAGGGTTTATTTGTTTTGTGCAGGTGCGAGGGACTCGCGTGTAGCCTCAGATACGTCTCCAACGTATCCGCTTTTCCAAACACTTCTGCCCTTGTTTTGGACTCTAACTTGCATGATTTGAATGGAACTAACCCGGACCGACGCTATTTTCAGCAGAATTACCATGGTGTTATTTATGTGTAGGAGCAAACATTCTCGGAATGACGTGAAACTTCACAAAGACACTTTTCAGAAAATAAGAAAAATACCTACCAAAGATGAAGGCCAGGGGGGCCACCACCTTGCCACAAGGGTGGGCGGCGCGCCTGCCCCCCTAGGGCACGCCCCCTACCTCGTGGGCCCCCTGTTGCGTCTCCGACTCCAACTCCACCTCCATATATTGAGTTTCGATGAGAAAAAAATCAGGGAGAAGAAATCATCGCGTTTTACGATATGGAGCCGCCGCCAAGCCCTAAAACCTCTCGGGAGGGCTGATCTGGAGTCCGTTCGGGGCTCCGGAGAGGGGAATCCATCGCCATCGTCATCATCAACCATCCTCCATCACCAATTCCATGATGCTCACCGTCTTGCGTGAGTAATTCCATCGTAGGCTTGCTGGACGGTGACGGGTTGGATGGGATCTATCATGTAATCAAGTTAGTTTTGTTAGGGTTTGATCCCTAGTGTCCACTATGTTCTGAGATTGATGTTGCTACGACTTTGCTATACTTAATGCTTGTCATTAGGGCCCGAGTGCCATGATTTCAGACCTGAACCTATTATGTTTTCATCAATATATGAGTGTTCTTGATCCTATCTTGCAAGTCTATAGTCACCTATTATGTGTTATGATCCGTTAACCCCAAAGTGACAATAATCGGGATACTTACCGGTGATGACCGTAGTTTGAGGAGTTCATGTATTCACTATGTGTTAATGCTTTGTTCCGGTTCTCTATTAAAAGGAGGCCTTAATATCCCTTAGTTTCCGTAAGGACCCCGCTGCCACGGGAGGGTAGGACAAAAGATGTCATGCAAGTTCTTTTCCATAAGCACGTATGACTATGTTTGGAATACATGCCTACATTATATCAATGAACTGGAGCTAGTTCTGTGTCACCCTAGGTTATGTCTGTTACATGATGAACCACATCCAGCATAATTTCCATCACCGATCCATTGCTTACGAGCTTTCCATATATTGTTCTTCGCTTATTTACTTTTTCGTTGCTATTGCTATCATCACTACAAAATACCAAAAACATTACTTCTACTACTGTTACCTTTTGCTACCGTTATCACCACTATCATATTACTTTGCTGCAGATATTAAGTTTCCAGGTGTGGTTGAATTAACAACTCAGCTGCTAATACTTGAGAATATTCTATGGCTCCCCTTGTGTCGAATCAATAAATTTGGGTTGAATACTCTACCCTCGAAAACGGTTGCGATCCCCTATACTTGTGGGTTATCAAGACTATTTTTTGGCGCCGTTGCCGGGGTGCATAGCTCTATTCTTTGAGTCACTTGGGATATATATCTGCTTATCATTACGAAGAACTTGAGAGACCCAAAAACCAAGATCTACCCCTCAACTACGAGGGGAGGTAAGGAACTGCCATCTAGCTCTGCACTTGATTCACCTTCTGTTTTGAGTAAGCTTGCGACACCTACACCTGCTTCTGCTATTCGTTCTGATATGTCGCATGTTATTTATGATGCCACTTCTGCTATGCATGATACTTATGATGAAACTACCTCTATGCCTGATACTACTATGCCACTTAGTGCTTTTCTTGATGAACAACTTGCTAGGGCTAGAGAAATTGAAAATATTGAATCTGATGATACTGATGAAAGTGATGATGAAGAACCACTTGCCATTCCTAAGGGTTATGTTTTTGATCAAGATGCTTCTTTAGTCATTTTAGCTTGCAAAAATAGAACTGAACTTAAAAAATTATTAGCTAAATGGAGTAAGCAATCTCTAAATGCTAGAATGAAACGTGACCCTGCTTTTGCTACTTCACCTATCTTTGTTACTGATAAGGATTATGAATTCTCTGTTGATCCTGATATAACTACTTTGGTTGAATCTGATCCTTTTCATGGTTATGAATCTAAAATTGTTGTGGCACAGCTTACCAAATTGAATGATATAGCTACCCTGTTCACTAAAGATGAGAGAACTCGCTACTTTTATATCCTTAAAATATTTCCGTTCTCATTAAAGGGTGATGCTAAGATATGGTTTAATTCTCTTGATCCTGGTTGTGTGCGTAGTCCCCAGGATATGATTTATTACTTCTCTGCTAAATATTTCCCTGCTCATAAGAAACAAGCTGCTTTAAGGGATATATATAATTTTGTGCATATTGAAGAAGAGAGTCTCCCACAAGCTTGGGGAGGCTTCTCCAATTACTTAATGCTTTGCCTGATCATCCTCTTAAGAAAACTGAAATACTTGATATCTTTTATAATGGACTAACTGATGCCTCCAGAGATTACCTGGATAGTTGTGCTGGTTCTGTTTTCAGGGAAAGAACACCGGATGAAGATGAAATTCTATTGAATAATATGTTGACAAATGAAAATAATTGGACACCTCCGGAGCAAATTCCTAAACCAACTCCGAAGAAGAGGGGTATTCTATTTCTCAGTCCTGAAGATATGCAAGAGGCAAAGAAATCTATGAAAGAAAAGGGTATTAAAGCTGAAGATGTTAAGAATTTACCTCCTATTGAAGAAATACACGGTCTTAATTTACCGCCTGCTGAAGAAACATATAATCCAAATCCTCTACCTATTGAAGAAACTCATGGTCTTGATAACCTAACACAGGTAGTAAAGGTAAATTCTCTCTACAGATATGATAAAGCTGTAATCCCATTTACTAAAATTGCTAGCCCATGCTTAGATGAGTTTGATAAATTTATGGCTAAGCAAGAAGACTTTAATGCTTATTTTGGTAGACAATTAAAATATAATTCAAATATGCTTGGACAGTTGGGTGATTATATGGCTAATGTTAAAAGTGAACTTAAACTTATTAGTAAACATGCTTCTATGGTTACCACTCAAGTAGAACAAGTACTTAAAGCTCAAAATGATTTGCTCAATGAATTGAATAGTGAAAATAATGATAATGTTGTTAGAGTGGCTACTAGAACTGGTAGAATGAGTCAGGAACCTTTGTGTATCCTGGAGGCCATCCTAAGAGAATTGAGCAAGATTCTCAGAGGAATAATTTAGATGCACCTAGTTCTTCTAAAAAGAAGAAAAAGAAAAATGATAGGACTTTGCATGCTTCTAGTGATCCTATTGTTGAAACACTTGAGAATCCAAATGATATTTCTATTTCTGATGCTGAAACTCAATCTGGTAATGAACCTGAAACTAGTGATAATGCTAATAATAATGTTCATAATGATGCTCAACCTAGTAACGATAATGATATAGAAATTGAACCTGCTGTTGATCTTGATAACCCACAATCAAAGAATCAACGTTATGATAAGAAAGACTTCGTTGCTAGGAAACATGGTAAAGAAAGAGAGCCTTGGGTTCAGAAACCCATGCCTTTTCCTCCCAAACCATCCAAGAAAAAGGATGATGAGGATTTTGAGCGCTTTGCTGAAATGATTAGACCTATCTTTTTACGTATGCGATTAACTGATATGCTCAAAACCAATCCTTATGCTAAGTACATGAAAGATATCATTAAAAATAAAAGAAAGATACCGAAAGCTGAAATTTCCACCATTTGCTAATTATACTTTTAAGGGTGGAATACCAAAGAAACTTGGAGATCCAGGAGTACCCACTATACCATGCTCTATTAAAAGAAACTATGTTAAAACTGCTTTATGTGATCTTGGACCCGGCGTTAGTGTTATGCCTCTCTCTTTATATCGTAGACTTGATTTGAATAAGTTGACACCTACTGAAATATCTTTGCAAATGGCTGATAAATCAACTGCTATACCTGTCGGTATTTGTCAGGATGTGCCTGTTGTAGTTGCAAATGTTACTATTTTAACGGACTTTGTTATTCTTGATATTCCCAAGGATGATAGTATGTCTATTATTCTTGGAAGACCCTTTTGGAATACTGCAGGGGCTGTTATTGATTGCACTAAAGGCAATGTCACTTTTCATGTTAATGGTAATGAGCATACGGTACACTTTCCGAGGAAACAACCTCAAGTTCATAGTATCAACTCTATTGGAAAAATGCCATCGATTATATTTGGAGGTTTTGAATTTCCTGTTCCTACTGTCAAGAAGAAATGTGATATTATTATTATTGGGGATGTGCATATCCCTGTTGAGGTAACATAGTGTTATTTGAAATTTCTCCGGTTCCATGTTATTCGGAATGAGTTCGTTAACAAGACTTGATCAACCTTGTTAGAGGATTCCTTTTGATGATCATGAGATGGATGAAACTAGAAGGCACAACCTTCTGTACCCCACTTTTACTTTCTGTTATTTATATTAAATAAAATAAAAATAAATATTTGTCTGTCTGTTATCTGATTATCCGTGCAATATAAAAATACATCGAAAATAGAAGTTCTCCAAATGCCCTGAAATTTAAATATGATTTTATCTAGAATATTTGAGGACTTATGGAACAAAGAACACACCAGGGGGGCCAACCACTTTGCCATGAGGGTGGAGGGCGCGCCCCCTGCCTCGTGGGCCCATGGTGGCCCTCCTCCACTTATCCTTTCACCCATACACTCCTTCTTCCTCCCCCAAACACGAATAACCAGCTCAAACCCGAGTCCAAGCTCGTTTTGCTGCCATTTTCGATCTCCTTGCTCAAAGCACCTCTCACAAAACTGCTTGGGGAGATTGTTCCTTGGTATGTGACTCCTCCATTGGTCCAATTAGTTTTTGTTCTAGTGCTTTATTCATTGCAAATTTTTGCTGCTTAGCTGACCCTGTTCTTGAGCTTGCATGTCAAATTTATATGGTCAAAAGTAGTTTTGATGCATGATATAGACCCTAGGCACTTGTAGGAATAGTTGCTATCAATATTATTGAGTTTGGTTTACTTTTATTTCGAAGTTACTAAAAATTTTCAGAATTTTTCAGAGGAAGAAAAATGCTTAGGAAAATGTTCTAAGGTGGTTCTTCAAGGAAGGAAGGACCTAGGCTTGAAATGCGTGATGCTGATGAAGAGCCACCAAGATACGCTCCAGCGCGTCCTTGTGAGTGGCCTTCTGAAAATTTTATGGATTGAGCGGGGATAAAAGAAGAATTCAACACATATTTGCGTAATGCTGATCTTGTGAGCTTCGAGGAAGAGAAGTGCAGTCAGTATCATAATCTCACTAGTTCCTTTGTGAGGAGGTTTGAATTTTCAACTTCACGTAATTCTCCAACTGTCCTGTTTGATCTTTATGATAAATCTTATACCATGGACTTAGAGGATTTTACCACTGCATGCAAACTTCCACAATGGGGTAGTATAAGGGATCCTCGCAAATCTGAATTTAGAGATTTTCTTGCTAGCATAACTGTGGGAGAATCTAGAGATATTACACAAGCTACCATAGGGAGCATTCACTTTCCTGCTATACATTATTTTGCTCCCTTCATAGGTAGATGCATTAATGGTAAAGACGAGGCATGTCACATGTGTGTCCCCGATCTCAGTATTCTTAGGAGTGCTGTGTTAGGAGACCAATCATATAATTTGGGAGCCATTGTTGCACGTAGGTTGCACCTTAATAGATATAATGGAGATTTCTTTGGAGGAATTTATGCAACCCGCATAGCTAATTTTCTCGGTATAGACATAAGCGAAGATGATATTGAATTACCATCTTCTTACTTAGATTTTAATGATATGGTTCACCACCAGTTTGTCGATAGGAACGAATCACCTCTCCAGTACCGACTAATCTTTGACAGACGCCGTGCTGTCCGTATTACTCTCCCTGCTCCTGCTTTCTTTGATTATCAGGCAAGAGGAGGATATACTATTACCAGAGAGGAGGCAGATGAGTACGAGAGGAGAGAGGAGGCCGCTCTTTGCCATGCTGCAGCTCAGCAGTCGATAGCTGCTGCATCACAGTACGACCCCAACTATTATTATGGATATCAGCCAGGCCAGCCGTGGCCATAGACCAACTTAGGCTAAAAGCCTAAGCTTGGGGGAGTATGCATTTCCCACCGATATTACATTTATGCTCACACACTCATTGCTAGATGTCAGTGCTCATACTTTTTCATTGTATCATCCATGCTAGTCTATTTTCCTTTTTATGCTTTCTTCTTGTGTGTTTAATAAACCTTAAGAAAAACCAAAAAAATAGTTGTAACTTTAAGTTAGTTTAATTTCCATGCTTGTAGTAGTAATTAAAAAGAAAACCCAAAAAGATTTCCTGTTCTTCTTTTGCTTGTTGGGAGCTTTCCCGTGTAAATAGTTTTTATTTCTTTTCTTTTCTTTGGGGGTCGATAGGAGAAGACCATAATTAAATTGATGAAGTGGCTCTTATATGCATTAGTGTTGATCTGACAAAAGAGCCCATATTGCCTTGTCTTTTCCTGTTTATTGAATGCCTTCAGATTCCAGCTTAGTCCAATGCACGTGCACTATTATTATTATTATTCACATCATTCGGTTGTGCAAGTGAAGGGCAATTATGATGATATATGATGGACTGCCTGAGATGAGAAAAGCTGGTATGAACTCAACCTCTTTTGTTTTTGTAAATATGATTAGTTCATCATTCCTGATTCAGCCTATTATGAATAAACATGTTTGCAATGACAACTAGAGATCATAGTTTCTTACTCCATGCTTGATTAGCTATGAGTTATAATGGTTTACCTTGCGTGCCAACATGCTATTAAAATGGTTATGATGTGGTATGATAGGGTGGTATCCTCCTCTGAATGATTTAAGTGACTTGACTTGGCACATGTTCACGCATGTAGTTGAAACAAAATCAACATAGCCTTCACGATATTTATGTTCATGGTGGATTATATCCTACTCATGCTTGCATTCAGTGTTGATTGATTTTAATGCATGTTCATGACTGTTGTCGCTCTCTAGCTGGTCGCTTCCCAGTCTTTTGCTAGCCTTCACCTGTACTAAGCGGGAATACTGCTTGTGCATCCAAACTCCTTAAACCCCAATGTTATTCCACATGAGTCCACTATACCTACCTATATACGGTATCTACCTACCGTTCCAAGTAAATTTGTATGTGCCAAACTCTAAACCTTCAAATAAATATCCTGTTTTGTATGCTCGAATAGCTCATGTATCAACTAGGGATGTCTCTATCTTCCATGTTAGGTGGGTTATTCTCAAGAGGAGTGGACTCCGCTCCTCACTCACGAGATAAATGGCTGGTCACCGGGATGCCCAGTCCCATGCTTTATGCAAACTAAATCAAAAAATTGCAAACAAAACTCCCCCTGGGACTCTTGTTAGTTGGAGGCACTCGTTGTTTTGAGCAAGCCATGGATTGATGCTTGTGGTGGAAGGGGGAGTATAAACTTTACCATTCTGTTTGGGAACCGCCTATAATGTGTGTAGCATGGAAGATATCGCCATCTCTTGGTTGTTATGTTGACAATGAAAGTATACCACTCAAAATGTTATTCACCTCTATTTCAAAACCGAGCTCTGGCACCTCTACAAATCCCTGCTTCCCTCTGCGAAGGGCCTATCTATTTACTTTTATGCTGAGTCATCACCCTCTTATTAAAAAGCACCAGTTGGAGAGCACCGCTGTCATTTGCATTCATTACTGTTAATTTACATTGAGTATGACTTGACTGGATCTCTTTTACCATGAATTACAATGTCTAGTCAGTCCTTGGTCTTTAAAGGTGCTCTGCATTTATGTTTTGTGGTCTCAGAAAGGGCTAGCGAGATACCACCTTGTTATATCATATTATGATTGTTTTGAGAAAGTGTTGTCATCCGAGTTTTATTATTATGGCTCACTAGTTGATTATGCTATTGATATGAGTAAACTTGAGACCTATGCGTTATTGCGAATGTGGTTAGTTATAATCTTTGTTGAAAACTTGAATGCTGGATTTACATAGTTACAACAACAAGAGCAAACAGAGTTTGTAAAAGTTTTTCTTTATCACTTTCAGTTTGTCAACTGAATTGCTTGAGGACAAGCAAAGGTTTAAGCTTGGGGGAGTTGATACGTCTCCAACATATCTACTTTTCCAAACACTTTTGCCCTTGTTTTGGACTCTAACTTGCATGACTTGAATGGAACTAACCCGGACTGACGCTGTTTTCAGCAGAATTACCATGGTGTTATTTATGTGCAGGAGCAAACGTTCTCGGAATGACCTGAAACTTCACGGAGACACTTTTCAAAAAATAAGAAAAATACATGCCAAAGATGAAGGCCAGGGGGGCCACCACCTTGCCACGAGGGTGGGGGGCGCGCCTGCCCCCCTAGGGCGCGCCCCTACCTCGTGGGCCCCCTGTTGCGTCTCCGACTCCAACTCCACCTCGATATATTGAGTTTCGATGAGAGAAAAATTAGGGAGAAGAAATCATCATGTTTTACGATACGGAGCCGCCGCCAAGCCCTAAAACCTCTCGGGAGGGCTGATCTGGAGTCCGTTCGAGGCTCTGGAGAGGGGAATCCGTCGCCATCGTCATCATCAACCATCCTCCATCACCAATTTCATGATGCTCACCATCGTGCATGAGTAATTCCATCGTAGGCTTGCTGGACGGTGATGTGTTGGATGGGATCTATCATGTAATCGAGTTAGTTTTGTTAGGGTTTGATCCCTAATGTCCACTATGTTCTGAGATTGATGTTGCTATGACTTTTCTATACTTAATGCTTGTCACTAGGGCACGAGTGCCATGATTTTAGATCTGAACCTATTATCTTTTCATCAATATATGAGTGTTCTTGATCCTATCTTGCAAGTCTATAGTCACCTATTATGTGTTATGATCCGTTAACCCCGAAGTGACAATAATCGGGATACTTACCGGTGATGACCGTAGTTTGAGGAGTTCATGTATTGACAATGTGTTAATGCTTTGTTCTGGTTCTCTATTAAAAGGAGGCCTTAATATCCCTTAGTTTCCGTAAGCACCCCGCTGCCACGGGAGGGTAGGACAAAATATGTCATGCAAGTTCTTTTCCATAAGCACGTATGACTATGTTCGGAATACATGCCTACATTATATCAATGAACTGGAGCTAGTTCTGTGTCACCCTAGGTTATGACTGTTACATGATGAACCGCATCCAGCATAATTCTCCATCACCGATCCATCGCCTATGAGCTTTCCATATATTGTTCTTCGCTTATTTACTTTTCCGTTGCTATTGCTATCATCACTACAAAATACCAAAAACATTACTTTTACTACTGTTACCTTTTGCTACCGTTATCACCACTATCATATTACTTTGCTACTAAATACTTTGCTGCAGATATTAAGTTTCCAGGTGTTGTTGAATTGACAACTCAACTGCTAATACTTGAGAATATTCTTTGGCACCCCTTGTGTCGAATCAATAAATTTGGGTTGAATACTCTACCCTCGAAAACTGTTGCAATCCCCTATACTTGTGGGTTATCAGCCTCCTACTGGATTGATACCTTGGTTCTCAAAAACCGAGGGAAATACTTATGCTACTTTGCTGCATCATCCCCTCCTCTTCGGGGAAAACCAACACAGTGCTAAAAGAGGTAGCAACCACCTTCGGATTTGTGCCTTCGAAGTTGTTGATTTTTATGGCACCGGAACGATAGACCTCCTCGATAACGTAAGGGCCTTCCTATTTAGAGAGAAGTTTTCCTGCAAAAAATCTTAAACAAGAGTTGTATAGCAATACATAGTCACCTACATTAAACTCACACTTTTGTATCCTTTTGTCATGCCATCTTTTAACTTTTTCTTTAAACAACTTGGCATTTTCGTAGGCTTGGGTTCTCCATTCATCGAGTGAGCTAATATCAAATAACCTCTTCTCACCGGCAAGTTTAAAATCATAATTGAGCTCTTTAATAGCCCAATATGCTTTGTGTTCTAGTTCGAGAGGTAAGTGACATGCTTTTCCATAAACCATTTTATACGGAGACATACCCATAGGATTTTTATATGCAGTTCTATAGGCCCATAATGCATCATCAAGTTTCTTGGACCAATTCTTTCTAGATCTATTAACAGTCTTTTGCAAAATTTATTTGAGCTCTCTATTACTCAATTCTACTTGACCACTAGACTGAGGATGATAAGGAGATGCAATTCTATGATTAACATCATATTTAGCAAGCATTTTACGGAAAGCACCGTGAATAAAATGTGAACCACCATTAGTCATTAAATATCTAGGGACTTCAAATCTTGGAAAAATAACTTCTTTAAGCATTTTAATAGAAGTGTTATGATCAACACTACTAGTTGGAATAGCTTCTACCCACTTAGTAATGTAATCAACGGCAACTAGAATATGTGTATATCCATTAGAGGAAGGAAAAGGCCCCATATAGTCAAAGCCCCAAACATCAAATGGTTCAATAATGAGTGAATAATTCATAGGCATTTCTTGACGTCTACTAATATTACCAATTCTTTGACATTCATCATAAGATAAAAAAAACTTACGAGCATCCTTGAAGAGAGTAGGCCAATAAAACCAGATTGCAATACCTTATGTGCAATTCTATCTCCAGCATGGTGTCCTCCATAAGCTTCAGAGCGACACTTGCATAGGATCTGTTCCTGTTCATGCTCAGATACACAACGTCTAATAACACCATCTACTCCTTTATAAAGATGTGGGTCATCCCAAAAGTAATGCCTCAAATCATAGAAGAACTTTTTCTTTTGCTAGTATGTGAAACTAGGTGGTATAAACTTAGCAACAATGTAATTAGCATAATCAGCATACCATGGAGCAGTATGAGAAGCATTTATGACATTTAATTGCTCATCAGGAAAGCTATCATCAATATGTAGTGGGTCATCAAACGCATTTTCTAACCTAGACAAGTTGTCTCCAACGGAGTTCTCAGCTCCCTTTCTATCAACAATATGTAAGTCAAATTCTTGTAGCAAGAGAACCCATCTAATAAGTCTAGGTTTAGCATCTTTCTTTTCCATAAGATATTTAATAGCAGCATGATCAGTGTGAATAGTTACTTTAGAATCAAGAATATAAGGTCTGAACTTATCGCAAGCAAATACAACTGCTAAGAATTCTTTTTCGGTAGTAGCATAATTTCTTTGAGCGTTGTCTAGGGTTTTACTAGCATATTGAATAACATTTAATTTCTTATCAACTCTTTGCCCTAGAACAGCACCTACAGCATAATCACTAGCATCACACATAATTTCAAAGGGTAAATTCCAATCAGGTGGCTGAACAATAGGTGCAGAGATCAATGCTTTCTTAAGTATCTCAAATGCTTCTACACAATCATCATAAAAGACAAATGGTATATCTTTTTGTAATAAGTTAGTCAGAGGCCGAGAAATTTTTGAGAAGTCCTTAATGAACCTCCTATAAAATCCGGCATGACCAAGGAAAGTTCTTATACCTTTGATGTCCTTGGGACATGGCATCTTCTCAATAGCATCAACCTTGGCTATATCAACCTCAATACCTCTTTCAGAAACTTTGTCCCCCAAGACAATACCTTCATTAACCATAAAGTGGCACTTTTCCCAATTCAATACAAGATTAGTTTCTTCACATCTCTGCAAAACTTGATCATGGTTGCTCAAGCAATCATCAAAAGAAGATCCATAGACGGAGAAATCGTCCATGAAAACCTCACAAACCTTTTCACAAAAGTCAGAGAATATAGCCATCATGCATCTTTGAAAGGTAGCAGGTGCAGTACATAAACCAAAAGGCATACGTCTATAAGAAAAAGTACCAAATGGGAAAGTAAAAGTAGTCTTTGATTGATCTTTGGCTGACACAGGTATTTGAGAGAAACCAGAATAACCATCTAGAAAGCAAAAATGTGTATCTTTCGATAATCTTTCTAGCATCTGATCGATAAAAGGTAATGAGTAATGATCCTTTTTAGTAGCCTTATTTAATTTGCGGAAATCAATTACCATCCTATAACCTGTAATAATTCTTTGAGGAATCAATTCATCTTTATCATTAGGAACGACAGTAATACCTCCCTTCTTAGGGACACAATGGACAGGACTTACCCACTGACTATTAGCAACGGGATAGATTATACCTGCCTCAAGGAGCTTTAGTATTTCCTTTCTTACCACTTCTTTCATTTTAGGATTCAGCCGTCGTTGATGATCGCGAACTGGTTTAGCATCTTCTTCCAAATTTATTTTATGTTGACATAGAGTGGGACTAATGCCCTTAAGATCATCAAGAGTATACCCAATAGCAGCACGGTGCTTCTTCAGAGTTTTCAATAATCTCTCTTCCTCATGCTCTAAAAGGTTAGCACTAATAATAACATGATATATCTTTTTCTCATCAAGATAAGCATATTTAAGAGTATCAGGTAACGATTTAAGCTCAAACAGGGGATCGTCCTTGGGTGGAGGAGGATCCCCTAGGATTTCAACAGGAAAATTGTGTTTTAGAATAGGTTCCTGTTTAAAGAATACTTCATCTATTTCCCTTCTTTCATTCATAAACATGTCACTTTCATGGTCTAGCAAATATTGTTCTAAAGGATCACTAGGAGGTACGGCAATAGAAGCAAGACCAATAATTTCATCCTTACTAGGTAATTCTTCTTCACGGTATTGTCTACTAAATTTAGAGAAATTAAATTCATGAGTCATATCATCTAAACCGATAGTAACAACATCCCTTTTGCAATCTATGGTAGCATTAACAGTGTTTAGGAAGGGTCTACCAAATATAATGGGACAAAAGCTATCTTGTGGGGAACCAAGAACAAGAAAATCAGCAGGATATTTAGTTTTCCCACACAATACTTCAACATCTCTAACAATTCCCATTGGTGAAATAGTATCTCTATTGGCAAGTTTAATTGTGACATCAATATCTTCTATCTCAGCAGGTGCAATATCATGCATAATTTCTTTGTATAAGGAATAAGGTATTGCACTAGAACTAGGACCCATATCACATAAGCCATGATAACAATGATCTCCTATTTTAACATAAATAACAGGCATGCCTACCACAAGTCTGTTTTTATCTTTAGCACAAGGTTTAGCAATTCTAGCAGTCTCATCAAGGAAATGAATAACATGCCCATCAATATTATCAGATAAGAGATCTTTAACAATAGCAATATCAGGTTCAACTTTAATTTGCTCATGAGGTGTATAAGTTTTAATATTGCTTTTACGAACCACAGTTGAAGCTTTAGCATGATCCTTTATCCTAACAGGAAAAGGTGGTTTCTCAACATAAGAAGTAGGAACAATAGGATCATTATAAGTGACAATCTTTTCTTCAACTTTAATAGGTGCAACTACTTCTACTTCTATGGGAGGATGATATTTAAACCACTTCTCCTTGCGGAGATCAACATAAGTAGCAAAAGATTCACAGAAAGAAGCTACTATCTCGGAGTCAAGTCCATATTTAGTGCTAAATTTACGGAAAACATCGGTATCCATAAAAGTTTTAACACAATCAAACCTAGGTGTCATACCTGACTCCTTACCTTTGTCGAGGTCCCAATCTTCAGAGTTGCATTTAATTCTTTCCAATAAATCCCATTTGAATTCAATAGTCTTCATCATAAAAGAGCCAACACAAGAAGTATCAAGCATGGTGCGATTACTATCAGAAAGCCGAGCATAAATTTTTTGAATAATCTTTTCTCTTGAGAGCTCATGATTGGGGCATGAATATAACATTGATATAAGCCTCCCCCAAGCTTGAGCGATGCTTTCTCCTTCGCGAGGCCAAAAATTATATATATAATTGCGATCACGATGAACAAGATGCATAGGATAAAACTTCTGATGAAATTACAATTTCAATCGTTTGTAATTCCATGACCCCATATCATCATATAGCCTATACCATGTCAATGCATCTCCCTTCAAAGATAAAGGGAAGACCTTCTTCTTAACAACATCTCCGGGGTACTCCTGCAAGCTTAAATAATCCACAAACTTCATCCACATATATTAGATGCTCATCAGGATGTTTTGTTCCATCTCCTAAAAAAGGATTAGCTAGCAGTTTCTCTATCATACCCGAAGGAATTTCAAAGCAGACATTTTCATTTTCAGTAGGTTCAGTAGGTTGAGGAGCAACTCTTTGCTCTACTGGTTGGGGTGAAGATACCCCGAACAAGCCCCTCAGAGGATTACTTTCCATAGTAACAAGTGGCAGTAAATTTCAGCACACTATATAAATTTTTCCGTACCAAATTCCACCTACCAAAGACGCTTCACTCCCTAGCAACGGCGCCAGAAAAGAATCTTGATGACCCACAAGTATAGGGGATCTATCTAGTCCTTTCGATAAGTAAGAGTGTCGAACCCAATGAGGAGCAGAAGGAAATGATAAGCGGTTTCCAGCAAGGTATTCTCTGCATGTACTGAAATAAGTGGTAACAGATAGTTTTGTGATAGGATAATTTGTAACGAACAACAAGTAACAGAAGTAAATAAAGTGCAGCAAGGTGGCCCAATCCTTTTTGTAGCAAAGGACAATCCTGGACAAACTCTTATATAGAGAAAAGCGCTCCCGAGGACACATGGGAACATCATCAAGCTAGTATTCATCACGCTCATATGATTCGCGTTCGGTACTTTGATAATTTGGTATGTGGGTGGACCGGTGCTTGGGTACTGTCCTTACTTGGACAAGCATCCCACTTATGATTAACCTCTATTGCAAGCATCCGCAACTACAACAAAAGTATTAAGGTAAACCTAACCATAGCAAGAAACATATGGATCCATATCAGCCCCTTACGAAGCAACGCATAAACTAGGGTTTAAGCCTCTGTCACTCTAGCAACCCATCATCTACTTATTACTTCCCAATGCCTTCCCCTAGGCCCAAATAATGGTTAAGTGTCATGTAGTCGATGTTCACATAACACCACTAGAGGAGAGACAACATACATCTCATCAAAATATCAAACGAATACCAAATTCACATGACTACTAATAGCAAGACTTCTCCTATGTCCTCAGGAACAAACGTAACTACTCACAAAGCATAAACACGTTCATAATCAGAGGGGTATTAATATGCATAATGGATCTGAACATATGATATTCCACCAATTAAACCAACTAGCATCAACTACAAGGAGTAATTAAGACTACTAGCAACCTACTAGTACCAATCCCGGACTTGGAGACAAGAATTGGATACAAGAGATGAACTAGGGTTTTCAGAAGAGATGGTGCTGATGAAGATGTTGATGGAGATTTCCCTCTCGCGATGAGAGGAGCATTGGTGATGACTATGGCGATGATTTCCCCCTCCGGGAGGGAAGAATCCTCGGTAGAACAGCTCCACCGGAGCCCTATTTTGGTTCCGCCTTGTGGCAGCGGAGTTTCGTCCGAGAAGATGGCTTGTTATTTTTTTCCATCGAAAGACTTCATATAGCAGAAGATGGCCACCGGAGGGCCACCAGGGGGCCCACGAGGTAGGGGGCACGCCCAGTGGGGTAGGGCGTGCCCCCACCCTCGTGGGTAGGGTGTGGCCCCCTGGTGAATCTCTTCCGCTGAGTATTTTTTATATATTCTGAAAACGTATTCCGTGAAGTTTTAGGACTTTTGGAGCTGTGCAGAATAGGTCTCTAATATTTGCTCCTTTTCTAGCCCAAAATACCAGCTGTCGGCATTCTCCCTCCTTATGTAAACCTTGTAAAATAAGAGAGAATAGGCATAAGTATTGTGACATAACGTGTAATAACAGACCATAATGCAATAAATATCGGTATAAACGCATGATGCAAAATGGACGTTGCACAAGTCCAGTCCGGACTGATGACAGACTTTCTAGTCCAGTGAAGGCTGCTGATATTCCATCAACTCCAAAAAAGCTGCTAGTGACAAGGAAGATGAGGTTATCATTACTGGTGTTGGCCACACCTCTCCTAGCCATCCTGTTGTTTTGGCAAAACATAGTGCTAAGGAAGAGCGTGCTGCCATGGAAAAAGGCAAATGGAGCACCAATTTATCAAGCTATGCCCACCTCAGTGCTCAAGAACTCCACTCTGGCTTTCTAAACCGTCTGCACTCAAACCGTGACTATGGAGCCGGTTTAGTGAATATGATGAAGGAGCGCTATGAGGTATTTTCATCACTTTTCCTTTCTTAAATCCAATTTGTAAGTACCAACTCTAGTAGCCCCCAAGGGCCAGTTTATGATGGCAATCATAAATCGGGACTTTGTAATATCTTAACCCGTGCATGCTTATCTTTCATCTGTCAAGTAGTCTTTAAAATAAACCAGTACTTTATCATTGTGTTCTTGTACTTTTCGCCTGTGTAGTCCCCAAGGGCCGGTTTATCTTTCCAAGGTAAACCGGGTCTTTAACCAATGCTTCAATTTGAACAGATGTACATTAGCCCCCAAGTGTCAAGGACAATGCTTGCATTGTACTTGGGACTTGCAAAAATTTCTGATAACAGAGCAAATAGGCATTAGCCCCCAAGTACAAAGTGCATAACTTGTTATGTTCTTGGTACTTGAAATATACATAACCCATTGATGATGTATCTTGTCTTTATAGGCCGAGCTAAGTAAGAAGGATGCTCAAGCCGCCGACCTTCAGGAGAACATTAAATCTCAGCAAGCAGAGGCGTCCAAAGCCAAGGAAGAACTGACTAAGGCTTTAGTGGCCATGGAGAAGCTGAAGGAAAGCTTTAAGAAGGAGCATGCAGATTGAGACACAGAGAAGGCCGCTTTAGCAAAGAAGGCCGAAGACGCAAAAGCAGCCCTGAAACCGGTGGTTGAGGAACTCACCGGTTTAAAGCAGCAAATAAACGCTATGACTTCTGCTGTGTTTGGTAAGAATCCTCATCTGACATTTTTCCCGGTCACCTTTTCCTTATCAGCTGCCGGTTTACTGATGCTTACAATGTCACAGGGACCCGCATTACCCATCTGGGCTCTAATATGCGGATGAAGCTGAAGGCTGCCTATACGTTGATAAAGCAGCTATATTCCAGATCCCAACGGGCTATATGCACTGCTTCTTACAACAGGCCTCCTCCAACTTTGATAAAAGAAACCATCGAGAAGCTATCAATGCTGCCTGCCCGGTTGGATGAACTGAAGAAATCAGCTGCAAGGTTAGGCGCTGTTACTGCGCTAATCCGGGCCAAGGCATGGATTCCAGATCTTGAACTGGCAGAAATTGGCCAAGGCTACCCTAGTGTAAAATAAGACGGTTCAGAATTCAACAATGATGGTCTCCGAAGACTCACAAGGGAAATGTGACCCATAGCGAGCAAATTGGCGGATGAAACAGATCTGTCTCTATCGCGGGACTGATCCACGAACACCTATGGGACCGGCGGGCCGAGTCCCTTTCGATTCAATGAGGGCGGAGGCCGTGCAAAGAGCGGATCGAGGCGAGGCACGTGAGTGGTTTACCCATGTTCGGGCCGCACGGATGCGTAAAACCCTACTCCTACTTTGTGGTTTGTATTGATTTCTTGCTCGGGAGCGCGGAGTGCTACAGTACACACCAGCAGCTAACGAGACCGAGCGGGAGTGTTCTCCGAACTAGCTAACTAGCTAGCCCGTTAACCAGCCAACCCCCCCTACGTTGCGCATGGGCCTCCTTTTATATGCTCAAGGGGTCACCGACAGGTGGCAACGTAGACAAGGGTAAAAATGGAAAGGTGCTGCGGTAGGTACAACTACCTGCTATGGTGTATCATACCTAACCCTGACGGCAGGGGACAAGGGCATTAAATGCCCGTCTGTGTCGCCTAAACAGTGCAAAAGGGACCGCCAGGGACGCCACCGCTTGCCACAATGGCAATCTTGTCAGCGCCGCTTGCCATCGCGCACCCCTGGCTGCACAGCCTCCCACCACGTACGCATGGAAGGGTCCCAGAGCGACACGTTGGTGGATGTGCTGGAGCGCGGGCACAGAGTGGTGGCTCGTCGCGGCAAGCGCCTTGCCGCGCTCGTTGTCGTGTCGCGTCCGGGAGCTTGTCGCTCACCGGGTCTTGCCGGGGCGCGTGGCACGCCGCGGCATGTTCCTTGAGATGCCTTGGGTGGCCTTCCCGGCAAGCTCCTCTTGCCGGGGTCTTGAGATGCTTTTGTTGCCCTTCCCGGCAAGCTCCTCTTGCCGGGGTCTTGTCTCCTTGACTTGGATACTTTGTTCTTGAATGGCTCCAAAGGAACTACGGAGGACCTTGGCGGTCACCCGACAAGCCTTGCCGCGGGACGCTGCGACTGCCCGTGCACAAGTTCGGGATACTAGGGTACCCCTACTCTAGTACACCGACAGGAGCCCCCGGGCCTGGGCCATACACGGTGCCGAGCGCTGTTGGGCCAGGCCCAAAACAGGGCACGGGCACACGCGGCCTAGGTTACGCCGTATCTCTCTCCGTATCCACCGCGCCCTCCCCGAACGGCACGCGTTGAATGCGGCATTGTGGGAGAGATCGTGGGTGGTTTCTTTATTCGGAAATGCAGAACGTCCGCCCCCTCCCTCTTTATAAGCAGAGGAAACAGGGGCAGCTCGCCCATTTGCCAGTTGCTGCTTCCAATCTCAGAAATCTCCGCCGCTCCCTCGCCTTCCCAAAGCTGAGAAAGAGAGAGCAACGCTCTGCCCCCCATCGCCACCAGCACCACCAACGCCGTTGACCTCCTCCACCACTTCCACCATGGCTCCAAAAGCCGACAAGGGGAAGGGCGTGAAGTCGACCGAGGCGCAGCGGCTTGCGACGCTGCGGAAGGAGCGGGCCGTCTTCCCCCCAAGCTTGCCGAGAAGGAGCTGAGGGAGAACTTCTACCTCTTCTGGTCGACGGAGACGCGCGCGCATCCGCGTACGAAGGTACTCCCCGCCGCCGCTTGGAAGAAGGCCCCAAACGGATACCCCTTCTTCGCATTGTTCTTCTACTGCGGGCTCTGCCCGCCCTTCTCTGAATTCTTCTGCGACATCATGAATACCTACGGATTCCACCTTCTTGACTTCACCCCCAATGTCGTTCTGACCATGGCAGTTTTTGCACATCTCTGCGAAAACTTTGTCGGAGTCCATTCCAACGTAGCCCTCTTCCGCCACTTCTTCATACCCCGAGTAGAGAGAGGAGAGCCTCTATCCGGCGGAATCGCCTGGATCTCAAGGGCCAGCAAGTAGGAAACGTATCTGGAGGGAGAATTCCGCGGCAAGTGGGAGGAATGGAGAGCAGATTGGTGCTGGATTGACGAGGAGAACCCGCAGCCATTCACCACCCGGCGCAAAACCCCTGTAGCACGCGGTAGCGATTGGAGTGACGTGGCCCCGGAAGACGACAGGCTGAAGATTGCTGTCACCCGGATCCTACACCTCAGGCTTGCCGGGCTTACTGTAGGCGCTGTTGGCGCAGACTTTCTTCGCCGCCGCATCGCCCCCCTGCAGGAACGGGGGAGGCCACTTGGGAGTTCAAGAATGCGGTAGATATCATGAGGCTGTGGCCGGGCCTCAACTATAACTTAACTGTCCTGGAGCTCAACGCGATACTGCAGGAGCTGTTCAAGTATGACCCCCAACATCCCGAGGTTTTCAGGTTGCCGGGGGGCGTCGTTCCGCTGTGCAACAATTCCTCGCTCGACCGCATCCGTGCAATGATGCCGGAGTGCGACTCGCATGGAATTGTGCCAACTTGGCAGGAGCCCGCAGACGACGTCGTGCAGCAGTTCTTCGATGACTTGGCGGAAGTGCCGATCCGCTCCGACGAGAAGGATGGCCTCACCCGCGACACCATCGATGCGGAGATGGCACTCATCGCCACCAGGCTGGAAGAGGCGGCGGCAGCCACAGCCGCGGGCGACTTTGGATTCACCGTGGAGGAGGCAGATGCAGCAGAGGCGGCAAGCCGTGCCGAGCGAGGGGAGCCCACCGGCAAGAAGGAGCTTGCCGGGCGTGACACCGAGCCGAGCGAGCCCGCCAGGGATACGAGCGGCTCGCTGGACATCAACTCTTCTTCCTCCTCATCTTCAGGCAGCTCGCCGCAAGTAGAGCCTCCATCCCCACCAAGAAGGCGTCTCCGCAAGGCCGGTGATGTGGCGGAGCGGCAAGCGGGTCAACAGTCGCCACGCCGCGTGACACGCTCCACCGCAGCAAACACCGTTGCCGCGGGAGCGCCTCATGCTACGGCGGCAACTGGAGCGGAGTCTAGCCGGACCACCGCTTCAGTTCCTGCCGCTGCTCACGCCGCGCCGGCAGCCGGAGCGGGGTCGTCTCAGACCACCGCCACTGCTCCCGCCAAGCGGCCAAGGGAAGCTTCTCCTCCACCTCCTCGAGCCGGGCGCGTGCTGGACTTCAACTTCTCCGCGTTCAGCTCCAGCCAGGAAGAAGAAGAAGAGTAAGCTTCTCTTGCTGTACTTGCGTTTCTTCAATCCTTGCTGTTTGTCTTGTTTCTCACTTGCTTTTCTCTGAACTTGTTCCTCTTTAGGACTCTGGCCCAGAGAGCAGCAAAGAGGGACAAGGTCCTGGTGATCGTCATCGAGGACGAACCCACCGCGACGGTGGGGGGTGCGCCCGAGACAACCTTGCCGGACCCGGCAACCCTTCTCTAGAGCAGCCCCCAGCGTAAGTATATGGTTTGCTTTCCGCTGTGAGGTGCGCATGGGTACTCTTTCTTTGCTGATATTTGATTGCTGATTTGTGTAGGAGCAGAGCAGCCCCACCAGGAGCCAAGGGAGGGTCTCCCGACAAGGGAGAACTATCCGGCAAGGGAGGGCTTCCCGGTAAGGGAGAAGTCTCCGGCAAGGGAGGGTTCTCCGGTAAGGGATAGCACCAGCGGCCCTCCGATGGCGGAGACCACGACTTTCCCTGGGTTCTTCTTCTCTTGATCTTCTTTTTATTGGATTTTTGCTTGACTCTTCTCCCCTTTCCGGCTGTCAGATCCATCTGCTATGGAGCCGATGGAGACCGAGGTTGCCGCCGAAGAAGCAGCCGGCGCTGGCGATCCCGCCGGCGCAGAGGCCGCCAAGGCTGCCGCCGCAGCAGCTGGCGAGGGGTCTAGCGATCGCACTGACGGCCCTGAGGCCGCAGGAGCGCCAGGTGCTACACCGACCGCCAACCCGTCCGCCGCTGCAGCAGCGCCCGGCTCCGAAGAGCCCCAGCCTGGCGTCTACTTGAAGGCCGGCGACGACGTCTTCATCAACCTCCCCTGGGCGTCAAGCTCCAGGGCGCCGGTCGAGGGAGAGATCTTCGACGGGGAAGTGCTTGCCTCCGCGGGACTAACGCTGGTCGATGCGCCGAGCAGCAGCAGCAACGAGCCTAAAGAGGAGCGGCTGCTGCGGAAGCTGTTATCGCTCTACCGCGCGCGGCAAGCCAAGCTGGAATCCCGTGAGGCGCTTGTCGCAAAGGCGGGAGCAGATATTGAGAAGCGCGCGGAAGAGCTCGGGGGTTTCCACCGTGAAGCTCTCCGGTCCCTGGCGGAGGAGCGGGAGCAACTCGACGAAGCGCAGGAGGCCTTCCTCCTCGAGAAAGCTGAAGTCGAAGAGCAACAGCGGCTTGCTGTTGTGAAGCTATCCGCGGAGGAGGGCGAGCTGGCGCAGCGGAAGGTCAATCTTGACGCCCACGAGGAGGAGCTTGCCGCGCGCGAGGAAAGACTTGGTGGAGCCCTCAGGCAAGCAGAGGCCGCTGCCGCCGCCGCCGAGGCCGCCAAGAAGGAGCTGGAGACGAAGGTGGCGCAGCTGGAGGCCGATCTCGCCGAGAAGGGCAAAGAGCTCAGCGCCGCCAAGGACTCCAATGTGGATCTTGAGTTGAAGCTGACCGCTTTGACCAAGACTCTAGACAGCGCCAAGAAGCAGGAGGCGGCCTTGAGGGAGGAAATCAAGGCCGACAAGGCGCTGTTAGAAAGTGTTGCCACCACCCAAAATGCCTTCAGGGAAACTGTGGAGCACTGGACGGAGAGTCTTGTGAATGCCGCCACAGACATCGACAAGGAGCTGGCGTAGCTGGGGATGGAGGATCTCGGGTATCCCTCCGACGAGAAACTCCAACCCAGCGCCAAGCTCGTCTTGTTCTTCAAGGGCGTGGCGACGGCCCTCCAGCGACTCCGGGAGAGGATCCCAAAGCAGCTGGCTGACGAGTCGCGCAAGATCTGCGCGGGAGCCCTTCAGAAGGTGTTGATGAAGGTGGCCTTCCGCAACCCGGGCCTCCGCCTCACCAATGTCCTCAGAACCTTGCCGCCGGATGCCGATCTGGAGGAGCTCAAGGCCCTTGTCACACCCATTGTGGACAAGGTGAGCGGGATCAAGAGGATTGAGGCGATCGCGCAGACTAGGCCGCCTGTTTCCTCCTTTTTCTTGTCGCTGTCGATCAAGTTATGAAAACGATCTATTAGAGCTGCGACAAGCTATTTTGTAATATAACTCTATTTTGGGTAGCCATTGCAATGTTACTCCTTTACTTGACTCCTTGCTTTGTATGCTTTTACCCTACGCTTTTAGGGAACTTGCCGGCGCAGGCACCTTAGCCGCAAGCGCTGAGTGCGGGACGTCAGCAGCCTGCTGGCGGTGCCACTGCCGACAAGAAACCTTGTCGCAACTAATCGCAGCTCACTTAAGTTGTTGAGCGGACTCGAAACAAAGTAAGGGCGCGACAACTAGTCGTAGCTCACTTAAGTTGTTGAGCGTACTCGAAACAAAGTAAGGGCGCCACTAGCTACGAGCTGGTTCCTCCGCGCACAGGTTTTCCATACAAAGCACGGTCGTTCAGGGAAGATAACTTAATTTTTTTTTTTAAATCTGACTGCTCAAACTTTGGCAACTTATCTTTTCTGTTGTTTGCTTCCCGGCAAGGCGAAACTTTCTTGAATGACGCCTGGTCCATACCATTATCTTCTCCTTCCCCCCCGGCAAACTTGTGGGCGAGGGAACCTTCCTTTCCTTGAGAAAAAAGAAAGAAGAGAAAATAAAGATATGGAGCCTTATGGCTCGTTATCGCTTACCGTGGAGTAGGTGCTGCACAAAGTGTCAGATCGTATATGCCAAAAATAAAAAGCATGAAATCGACAAAATGTGCGGAGCACATGAGGTTTACTTATGCACGGGGTCTGCGCCCGGCTTTGTACAAAGGATTACATGCAACAGCGGCAAGACTTGTACAAAAGGTGGTTGCCGGAACAGGTTCCGACAACCGCGCCTTACGGGTAAAACTTACGAAGATGCTCAATGTTCCAGGAGTTGCTCACTGGAATGCCATCTTCGGTCTCAAGGCGGACAGCGCCAGGCCTAGTGACTCGTTTCACCCGGTAAGGGCCTTCCCACTTCGGCGTCAACTTGTTGGAATTCTTGGCGGACTGAACATGCCGAAGAACAAGGTCGCCTTCCTCGAGGCTTCTGGCATTAACTTTGCGGCTATGGTAGCGGCGCAAAGCTTGCTGGTAGCGAGCAGCTCGCACAGCAGCCTGAAGACGATCTTCCTCAAGGAGCAGCGCATCATCTTGTCACAGCTGCTCTTGCTCAAGCTCATCATAAGCGAGCACTCGAGGTGATCTGTATACGAGTTCCATGGGGATAACTGCCTCTACTCCATAGACTAGAGCGAAAGGTGTCTGGCCAGTGGCTCGATTTGGCGTCGTCCTGATCGACCAAAGAACCACCAGCAGCTCCTCGATCCAGTTTCTTCCGCACTTGTGCAGCCTGTCGAAAGTTCTGGTCTTGAGCCCGCGCAGCACTTCAGCATTTGCCCTCTCCGCTTGACCGTTGCTTCTCGGGTGAGCAACAGAAGCGAAGCAGACCTTGGCGCCAAGATCTTGGACGTACTGCATGAAGGTGCGACTCGTAAATTGCGTACCGTTGTCGGTGATTATCCTGTTAGGGATCCCGAAGCGGCAAACAATCGACCTGAAGAACTTGATTGCTGACTGTGCTGTCACCTTCCTCACTGGTTCCACTTCCGGCCACTTTGTGAACTTGTCGATTGCAACGTACAAGTACTCAAAGCCCCCGACTGCTCGGGGGAAGGGGCCGAGGATGTCGAGCCCCCAGACCGAAAATGGCCAGGATAAAGGGATCGTCTGGAGAGCTTGAGCTGGTTGGTGTATCTGCTTGGAATGGAACTGGCACGCTTCACACTTGGTTACTTGTGTAGTTGCATCCTGGAGGGCTGTTGGCAAAAAGAAACCTTGCCGGAATGCTTTGCCGACAAGTGCTCTTGCGCCAATGTGGTGTCCACATATGCCTCCATGTATCTCTGCCAACAGCTTTTGTCCGTCTTCCCGGTGAATACACTTCAATTTCACACCGTTGAGTCTTCTTCTGTACAGTGTCTTGTCGACAAACTGGTACATACTTGACTGCCGGGCTACTCTTTCCGCTTCTTCTTGCTCTTCGGGAAGTTCTCCTGTCTGAAGGAAATGGACAATCTGCTGTGCCCATGCTGGAGCTTGTGGCTCGACAACAAGGACTAAAGGCAAATCTGCTGCTGCGGGAACATCCGCTTCTACGGCGAGAACCTGTCGCTCTGCCGGAGCCTGACGTTCCTCGGCAAGCTTGCCGGAGAAAAACTTGTCGGGAGCTTCTGCTTCAACGGAACAAACCCTAGGGTTTGCCGGAGCAGAGTGCTCCTCAGCGCAAGGCAAATCTGTTGCTGCGGGAAAGTCCGCTTCTACGGCAAGAATTTGCGGTTCTGCCAGAGCTTGACGTTCCCCGGCAAGTTTGCCGGAGCAAAACTTGTCGGGAGCTTCTGCTTCAACGGAACAAACCCTGGGGTTTGCCGGAGCAGATTGCTCCTCAGCGCTCTTGGCGTTGATCTTGGGGACCTTCTTGACGGCGGCTTCGGGGAGCTCTGCCGGCAAATAGTCACCAGAAATCAACTTCCTGTTCTTGCTCTGCCCAGTTGATGGCGTTATAGACGGTTGAGTCAGCTTGAGCACAAAGATCCCTGGTTCCACAGGTAACTTAAGTGCGGCGCACTTTGACAGGCCATCAGCAATGCCGTTCTGGGCTCTTGGAACATGCTCCATCTGTAGGCCGTCAAAGTGCTCTTCTAGCTTTCTCACTTCGTCGACGTAGGCTTCCATCAACGGACTCTAATAGCTCTTGTTTACTTGGCGGACGACAAGCTGCGAGTCACCCCTGACAATGAGCTTCTTGATCCCAAGGTCTGCCGTGATCCTGAGACCGGCAAGCAAGCCTTCATACTCTGCAGTATTGTTTGTTGCTTGCTCCTTGGGAAAGTGCATCTGGACTACGTACTTGAGGTGCTCTCCGGTGGGTGCGATAAGCAGCACGCCAACGTCGGCGCCTTGCAGCGAAAAGGCACCATCAAAGTACATCAGACACTCTTTGCTTGCTTCTTTGACGGGGATGCTCGTTTCTGGAATTTCTTCATCTGGTGTTGGCGTCCATTCTGCTATGAATTCTGCCAATGCTCTACTTTGGATAGTTGAAGTACTTTCAAACTTAAGGCCAAAGCTTGACAGTTCCAGTGCCCACTCAACAATCCAGCCTGTCGCTTCTGGATTCTGTAGTATCCTCTTCAGCGGAAAGCGAGTGACAACTGTGATCTCATGTGCTTGGAAGTAATGGCACAGCTTTCTCGGGGCCATGAGAAGGCCGAAAAGCAATTTCTGCACGCCAGAGTACCTTGACCTAGCCCCCCTGCAGAAGGGAGCTGACAAAGTAAACTGGGCGCTGCACCATTTTCTTCTGTATTTCCTCGTGCATCTGCGCAGATTCATCTTTGTCGGGACCAGAGCTTGTCGGGGAAGCCCCCTGCTTGTCGCTGGATGTGCCTGCCGTGGTTGCCGGCTCGTCATCTGCCTTCCTCTCCGCTACTAACGCAGCACTAACCACTTGATTGGTTGCCGCTATGTACAGCAGCAACTTCTCTTGTGGTTTAGGTGCGACAAGTATTAGAGGGGAGGACAGGTATCTCTTCAAGTCTTGCAGCGCAGCCTCCGCTTCCGGAGTCAATTTCATTGGACCTGCCTTTTTCAATAATTTGAAAAATGGCAGGGCGCGCTCAGTAGACCTAGAGATAAACCTGCTGAGAGCAGCCACGCAACCGGCAAGTCTTTGTACATCCTTGACGCGCTTTTGTGCTTCAATCTGCTCAATGGCCTTAATCTTGTCGGGATTGGCTTCGATTCCCCGCTGAGATACGAAGAACCCGAGAAGCTTGCCGGAGGGAACTCCAAACACACACTTCTCTGGGTTGAGCTTGAGGCTGATCTTGCGCAGATTTGCAAAGGTCTCGTCTAAATCTTGAATCAGAGTTGCTCTGTCCTTGCTCTTGACTACTATGTCATCCATGTATGCTTCCACATTTCTGTGTATCTGCAGCTCAAGAGCAACATGAACTACTCTTGCAAACGTTGAACCAGCATTTTTTAATCCGAAAGGCATCCGTACGAAACAGTACGTGCCACATGGAGTAATAAATGCGGTCTTCTCCTCATCCTCTTCTGCCATGAAGATCTGATGGTATCCTGAGTATGCGTCAAGAAATGAAAGAAAATCACATCCGGCTATGGAGTCAACAATCTGGTCAATGCGCGGCAAAGGAAATGGGTCTTTGGGACAAGCTTTGTTAACATCAGTAAAATCGATACAAAGTCTCCACTTCCCATTCGCCTTGCGCACGACTACAGGATTGGCCAACCACGTAGGATGGAGCACTCCTCTGACAAGGCCTGCTGCTTCCAACTTCTTGATCTCTTTTGCAATGAATTCTTGGCGCTCCACTGCTTGCTTCCTGATCTTTTGCTTGACGGGCCACGCATGAGGACAAATGGCAAGGTGGTGCTCAATTACTTTCCTGGGAACACCGGGGATGTCAGATGGTTGCCACGCAAAGACGTCGACATTCGCCCGCAGGAAAGCAATGAGCGCGCTTTCCTATTTAGGGTTGAGAGTGGCACTGATGGTGAAGGTACCACCAGTGTCGTCCTCCTTGGCGGACACCTTCTTCATCTCTGGCAGAGCTGCCATTGTCTTCTTACACTTGCCGGTGGAGCTCGATGGTGCCTCCTCGACGGCAGCGCAGCACTCCGAAGAGGTGCGCTTGCCGGAGTGGGCATCAGAACTCTTGCCGGACTTGGTCTTCTTCCCCCCGGGAGCTTCAACGGCAAGTGACTTGCAGTCTGCTGCGGCTGCCGCTTCCCGGTAGATCTTGTCGACGCAGATAAGAGCATCTTTCTTGTCGCCGGGGACAGAGATGACGCTTATCGGGCCTGGCATCTTCAGCATGTTGTATGCATAGTGAGAGGCTGCCATGAACTTGGCGAGTGCTGGACGGCCAAGTATCCCATTGTAAGGCAATGGAATATCGGCAACGTCAAAAGTGACCCTCTCAGTCCTGAAGTTCAGCTCGCTGCCAAATGTTACTGGCAACGTGACCTTCCCCTTCGGCTTGCTCCTTCCCGGGTTGATTCCTTGGAATGTGCCGGTCTCTTCAAGCTCGCTGTCAGGGATCTGGAGTTTCTGGAGTACAGCGGAGGAGATCAGGTTCAAGCTGGCCCCGCCGTCAACTAGCATCTTAGTGACCTTGAGGTTGCAGATAGTTGGTGAAACCAACATCGGCAAGCACCCGACCGCAGTTGTGCGATCAGGGTGGTCCTCAATATCAAAGATGATAGGCGTGCTGGACCATTTCAGAAGCTTGCGTGATTCGACGGGTGGTTCTGCTGCATTGACTTCCCGCACCCACTGCTTGAGTTGGCGGTGCGAAGTATGCAGAGAAGCACCGCCGTCAACGCACAAGACCTCTGTGGCTTTCTGGAACTCCTGCTCACTGGTCTCGACATCATCCATGTCTTTGTCGTCGTCGTCGTCTTTATCGTTGTCGCGGCCGCGGGGAGGTCTATCTCCTTGCCGCTGCTTGGCCTTGCCGCGGCGTCCTCCCCGGCCGGCGCGCTTCTTGCCGGATTCTCCAGCGCCACCTTGGGCCCTCTCCTTGTCGCGTCGCTCGTATTCAGCTTTTTGCTGCTGGACAAGCTGCTCGACCTTCTTGCAGCTCTGAAGGTCATGGCCCTTGGTGCGATGGATCTTGCAGTACTGCTTGTCGGAGCCGTCCTGCTTGTCGGCGACCGCTACAGCCTGGCAGTTGGTGCATGCGGCAACCTCCTTGCCGGAGCTACCTACTTTGGCTTTCTTGGCTCCACCTTCGTTGCCGGACTGCTCAACGACTAGCACATCTTTGCCTTTCTTCTTCCTGTTCCGCCACCGGTTTTTCTTTGCCGGGGCAGCATCCTCACAGTCAGATCCTCCTACTCCTGTATTCTCTCCGGGGAGTCTCCTTCCTTCCTCAGCACGTGCACATTTGTCGGCCAGGGCATACAGCTCACTGACGTCTCTGATCTTGCACATCGCCATCTCCTCCCGCATCCTGCGGTTACGTACGTTCTGATGGAACACGCTGATGACCGCGGCGGGGTGGACATCTGGGATGTTGTGCTGTACACGGCTGAATCTCTGAATGTACTTGCGCAGAGGCTCTCCTTCCTTCTGGGCGAGTAGATGAAGGTCACTCTCTTGGCCATGAGGTTTGTGGCCGCCTGTAAAGGCGCCGACAAACTGATGGCAAAGGTCTGCCCAGGAGGATATGGAGTTGTCCGGCAAGTGCATGAGCCAGGATCTGGCGTTGGGCTTGAGCACTAGCGGGAAGTAGTTGGCAAGGATCTTGTCGTCCCGTCCCCCGGTAGCCTGCACCATGATGGTGTAGATGCTGAGGAATTCCGACGGATGCGACTTGCCGTCGTACTTCTCCGGTATGTCTGGCTTAAAATTCTTCATGCTGGGCCACTGGACTTGCCGCAGCTCACGGGTAAACGCAGGGCAACCTACTGCGTACGGCAAGTCGCCTGGTTCCCCTGGCGCATGCATGTCGATAGAGGGCCCAGCGCGCTGGTCTGATTGACGTCGCGCTTCTCTTCAGCGCTCGATGCGAGTACGAGCGTCTTCTTGTTGTCGTTCGTGAAGAACTTGGCGCTGATCCCGACGAGCTCGTGGATCTGATGACTCGGTGGAGTCGCTGTCGAGGTGTATCCGGCGAGTCGGAGATCTTGGCCTTCGGGGCGGAGAGTGCATAGTGGTTGCACCCCCACCGGTCTTGTCGCCACCGGCTTGTGCCTGGCTGACTTGCCGCGGCAGCGACATGCTCAGCTGCCGCTGGGCGTCGCCGTTGGCGAAGCCGATGAGACTCTGAATGGTGGCCCTCCAGTCGTCGATCTTGTCCGCCGTTGGAGGGTAGTCCAGGAGCAGTTGAGCTCGCGCCAAAGCTTCTACTGCAGTAGCGGGTGGCGGTGGCGAACGGTGCGAGGAGCGGGATATGCTCGGACTTCTAACTATGTTAGAAGGAGCAGTATCCCGTCCAGGTGACCGTGCCTTGCTCGCGCCAGCATGTTGGTGTGCATGGTGGTCCTGAGCGCTCCGAGATCCACCAGCTCGATCTTGGTCTAGCAAACGCATGGTACTGTGGGTACCATGACGCTGCCGGTCCCGCGCCTCCTGAGATGGGCGCGGTGCATGTACGGACGCCGAGGTCTTGGAGTGCGCCCAGTCATTGTGGGAGCCGGCCACGCCGCCGATGGGCAGCGCAGCCTTGTCCTTGGACCTGGCAGCACCGTGAGCTCCCTCGTCGATGCCCGTTCTTCTGCCGGCACCTGCCCCATCAGCCGCTTGCTCCGGCGATGGTGGGTTCGGCACGGACGGAGCAGCCGCCTCCGAAGCCTTCTTCTTTGGCGGCATGTCGATGAAGATGATGAAGATCTAGCTCGCGCGAACGCCGGATCTGGTTCACACAACCTCGACGCCCCCTACCTGGCGCGCCAAAGATGTCGCGAGACTGATCCACGAACACCTATGGGACCGGCGGGCCGAGTCCCTTTCGATTCGGTGAGGGCGGAGGCCGTGCAAAGAGCGGATCGAGGCGAGGCACGCGAGCGGTTTACCCAGGTTCGGGCCGCACGGATGCGTAAAACCCTACTCCTGCTTTGTGGTTTGTATTGATTTCTTGCTCGGGAGCGCGGAGTGCTACAGTACACACCAGCAGCTAACGAGACCGAGCGGGAGTGTTCTCCGAACTAGCTAACTAGCTAGCCCGTTAACCAGCCAACCCCCCCTACGTTGCGCATGGGCCTTCTTTTATATGCTCAAGGGGTCACCGACAGGTGGCAACGTAGACAAGGGTAAAAATGGAAAGGTGATGCGGTAGGTACAACTACCTGCTACAGTGTATCATACCTAACCCTGACGGCAGGGGACAAGGGCATTAAATGCCCGTCTGTGTCGCCTAAACAGTGCAAAAGGGACCGCCAGGGACGCCACCGCTTGCCACAATGGCAATCTTGTCAGCGCCGCTTGCCACCGCGCACCCCTGGCTGCACAGCCTCCTGCCACGTACGCCTGGAAGGGTCCCAGAGCGACACGTTGGTGGATGTGCTGGAGCACGGGCACAGAGTGGTGGCTCGTCGCGGCAAGCGCCTTGCCGCGGTCGTTGTCGTGTTGCGTCCGGGAGCTTGTCGCTCACCGGGCCTTGCCGGGGTACGTGGCACGCCGCGGCAAGTTCCTTGAGATGCCTTGGGTGGCCTTGCCGGCAAGCTCCTCTTGCCGGGGTCTTGAGATGCTTTTGTTGCCCTTCCCGGCAAGCTCCTCTTGCTGGGGTCTTGTCTCCTTGACTTGGATACTTTGTTCTTGAATAGCTCCAAAGGAACTACGGAGGACCTTGGCGGTCACCCAGCAAGCCTTGCCGCGGGACGCTGCGACTGCCCATGCACAAGTTCGGGATACTAGGGTACCCCTACTCTAGTACACCGACAGTCTCATTATTAGCCGGTTTATGATGTTGATCAGAAAAGATATCCCGCGCCGATACATGATGTAGAGGATCTTGTTCCACCAATTTGTAAGCACACTTATGCCCCTGACATTGATCCTTCAACCCTTATAAGTGAAGAAGCCGTGTTCCAAGCTTTAACCGGAATCGATTGGACAACAATTGATTTCCAGCCACTGGGTAGAGAGGAGGAGGATGCACCTACTCAAGATGATCCGCAATCATCAAGTCGTCCTGGTGATGAATCCTGAACCGGAGAGCCGCTTTAGCCCGTCATAGCCTACCCTTTCTTGCTGAAACATTTATCCTGTGTGGGCAGAAAAAATGCCTTATAATAGGCTAGTTCAAACACTTCATCTGTTATGCCATCGAGCATACTTATGGTGCTGGATACAGATAACTTGCCATGCTTTTGGGATTGGTATTATATGCATAATCCGCAGTGGCTGTGTGTTAATTTGTTCCTGCATACAAGAGATTGAAAAAAGGGTCCTGTCGGTTTACCGCTGGACGGGTCATGATGCCCAAAAATAGAACCTGGATGTAGGACCAAGGTTGTTTATAAGATAGAAAAATACTTGTTACCTCATTCTTTTCACCGATGGCTGTGTAAAAAATAGGTGATAACACCAAGCTGGAGTATAGTTGACTCCTTGCAGGTTTGCCGGTTTACGATAAAACCATACCGGGTTATGATAAACACCGATTTTACCATATAATATTGGTGACTAGTAGTCTAAACTAGACCGGAACAGAAAAGCCAGATTAGAGCTGATCATGTACTAACAATTTAGCATTGTAAGTCACGCCGGGTTTTAATAAATGCCGGTTTATCAGAAAATACTTATGAATATCAAAGAAAAAAGAAAACTTTGCAGAAAACACAAGAAGAATATGCAAGACTTTTCATGGGCTGCCAGGCCCTAAATCGAGGCTTTTCATGGGCTACCAGGCCACCGAGTTAAACCATTTTTCAAAGCCTTTTAACATGGACCTCAATCTTTAACCATTCATCGTTTTAACTTTGACAAGTTCAGGGTCTATGAGATGGACTTGTCAAACGTTCGACGGGTCATAACAGGTTTACCTGGACGGAGTGGCTTACTTAAAGAGGCATGATAACCCGGGGTTTTAGGTGAATACACCTGGCTTCCAAGTCTAGCTTGATAGCCTATTGCAAAGGTGCAGACTCTTTGTTCTTTGAGAAGCAAAAGAGCCCCTACGCAACATTTGAGCTGTGCTCGGTGGGTGCCTATGTTTGAGTTGTGCTGGTGCAACAATCTCTTTGGCCCCACATAATTTCCTTTTTGGCTTTAAGACTATCAAGAGGTGTAGCTATGGTGTAAATACAACCAAGCCCCCTAGTGATGTCCCTTTGGCTATAAGCCGATCAAGAGGTGTAGCTAAGGTTCAGATATGACCTAGCCCCCTAGTGATTTCCTTTTATATATGTGGCTTGACAAGCCGAATTAATAGAACTCCGCTTTGTAAACAGAAGCCCCCATGAAAACACATGATGTAAAACAAACAGAGACCCCGCTTTAGCTGAGGCTCCGGTTTATTATATTGACTATAATATATACATTGTCATAAGTATGTACATAAAAGAGCCTATGGCTCAAGTATAGTAAGGTCAAAGATGAGCTATATTGCATGGCCGCTGGGTCTCCTCCTCCGATTTACGTGAGTCTTTGTGCTCTCGAACATCAATAAGGTAGTATGATCCATTGTGCAAATTTTTGCTGACCACAAAAGGCCCTTTCCAAGGTGGGGATAACTTGTGCATATCCGTCTGATCCTAGATGAGCCGGAGCACCAGATCGCCTTCTTGAAAAGTCCTGGTTAATTTTAACCCGGCGGCTGTGATAATGTCGCAGATCTTGTTGGTAAATCGCCGAACATGCTGCTGCAAGATCACGCTCCTCATCTAACAGGTCCAGTGAATCCTGACTTGCTTTCTCGTTATCAGCTTCAACATAAGCCACCACGCGGAGCGAGTCATGACGTATGTCACTAGGAAGAACTGCCTCTGCTCCGTAAACCATGAAGAAAGGCGTGTAACCTGTAGATCTGTTTGGTGTGGTGTTGATGCTCCATAACATGGAAGGTAATTCCTCCACCCAACAACCCGGTGTCCGCTTTAAAGGAACCATAAGCCGGGGTTTGATACCTCTCAAAATTTCTTGATTGTCCCTTTCTGCCTGGACATTAGATTGGGGGTGAGCCACTGATGACACGTCAAGCCGGATGTGCTCTCGTTGACAGAATTCCTCCATAGCACCTTTGGATAGATTAGTACCATTATTAGTGATAATGCTGTGTGGAAAACCAAATCGGAATATCACCTTTTTGATGAATTGAACCGTCATGGCTGCATCACACCTACTGACTGGCTCTGCCTCTACCCACTTGGTAAACTTATCAACTGCTACCAACAAGTGAGTCTTCCCATCCGGCGTCGTTGATGTAGAGTTTGACGCGACGACTTTTAGTCATCAGGCCCACATCGTATCCCTTGAGTCCTTCGAAGCTGCCCTTCAAGAACTCGAAACCATCGTGTGATAGCCCCACGGTGGGCGCTAACTGTCGTGGTTTTGTCACGGCAGATGTCCTTGTGAAAGGACTTAGTCGTGGAGCCATCGCTATGGGTTAGCTTAAAGGGGTTAAAGTGGACAATGGACACGAGAGTTTTACACTGGTTCGGCCCCTTACGATGAAGGTAAAAGCCTACTCTAGTTGTGATGGAATTGCTAGGGTTTCGATGACCAGGGAGCGAATCCGCTTTGCTTGGCTCTCGAGTTGTTGTGTGTTGTCCCTAAACTGCCGCCGGGTCATCCCTTTATATACATAGGTCGACGCCCATTGGTTTACAGAGTCCCTAGGCCGGATCATCAATGTGTCCAACTCAATATCTATTCGTCCTATCTTACAATACAAGTTACATGGTAATGTCAGTTTACATCTACATGCCTTAACCCGCCTTTGGGCCTTGGGCCTTCATAAAGCGCCACCATCCTTTGTCTTCCTGGGCTTCTAATCCTCATAGAGTTAACCCGGCCACTCTTGTCCGGTTTACGTACAATAGTAATATCCCCAACACCCGCCTACAAAGCGACGCGGCTACGAAGATTACTATCTCATCGCGGTGTTTGACATAAGGAGTGCCATCAATGCAAGAGGCAGTAACGGCAGAGGCTGGCACATGTTGGCAGCGACAGATTTGTACCCCTACATGTTCGAAGACGCCGTGCACCATTTAGGCCGCATCTTAGCGGTGACAAGCCAGGGGACATGTTTCATCTGGTTGCCATCCTACGGTACAGGAGATTACAAACGGAATGCAAAAACCATCATTTGCATCCCTAACGGTACTCCATTATTTGTAGGGACCAGTCATCTCGCGATCAAAATAAGATCGGCGATCCTGGATGTGCATTTGCATCCGTGATTCGATCGAACCTGGAACCTCGTAGCTAACTTTGGCATATTGGGATCAACTATCTTAGCAGTTGTTACCCATGGTACCACTTATGTGCAACATGGTCACACAATCTACCATGATCAGACCGCCACCATCTACCCAGGTATTCCATTTTTTAACCCTCTCGCCTTCTCTTTCATTGTTGTACTAGTACTCTACTTACGTACTAGTAGGAGTACTTTTTACCTTGGAGGATGCGTATAGCTAGCTAGGCCCTTGAAGACTTGAACCCACTAGCTGCCACCATTTTTGTTTTTCCATGTCTTACTATCTCATCCATGTAGCCAAGAGTGGCTATATATAATAAGCTAGTTATTTTACTTCCTCTATACCAGAGTAGTACTATTTGCTGCACAATATTACTGACCGCCATATTTGAGCACAACATTATTATGCATGGACCTTGACTATGTACATCACCATGTGTCCAGATCTGAGATGCCACGTGTACCAGATGAACGGTGCCGAGTTCGACCCCCGTGATGCTACGTGGGTGCCGAGGAACACTCTTGGAGAGTACTCGCTTTTCATTAGGGACAATTACCCCATTGTGAAGCAGATGCCACCTTCCGTGCATGACACGGAAGGCCTTCCGTTCATGAAGCATGGTTGTGTCTTCAGTGCACACCGCCGGATGAATGACATGCCGGGACACGCTATCCCCAATTTATGCCGCTTCAGCTTGGATGAGTCTCCATCGTGTGGAAGTAGACTAGAAAGCTGTGACAATGATTCCCATTGCCCACCGCTATGGATCGTGTCATCCATGAAGAACACCAGGGACTGGAACCTGGAGGACATGTAGCCCATCTATAACGTGTAAGTGGAGTACGGTAAATTGTGAACGGTAGCGCTGTGAATATATGTAGACTAGTCATGCACAAATTTATCACATGAATTGGAGATGAACTTGTGTGGCATACTAGCATTTGTCCTTTACAATTTATTACTAGTAAATGTGTTATGTGTACGTGCAACTTGTGTGGTTGTTGCACGGGCTCCAACACACTCTTTGAGAAAAAAAGGTGGCACAACTTTGGATATACGTGATGTGGCGGCATCATACAGTAACATCGTTCACTATAGTTGTAGTACACTCCTACCAGGACGACAACTCCTATAAAACCTTGCGCTTGGCTCTCTGCCTCTTTGGGAGGTTCAATAGTTCGTACTCATGTGAACCTTGCATTTGGCTCTTCGCCTCTTCGGAAGGTCCAACAATGATGATACTACAGTACAATATGCTTCTGGCAATCTGACATCGATTGAACTACTGCACGTCCACCGCGAGGGCGAGGGCGAGGGAGAGGGAGAGGGATAGGGTGATGTAGTCAAAACCCTCTGCTCGTCCTATGAACCACCGCGCGCGTGGGCGAGGGAGAGGCGTAGTAAGCAAGCTTCTCCTCGTTCGGCGAGTTGACGGGACACATGAAAGCAGTACTAGTACTAGTCCATACCGTGTCCTTTCCGGTTAATATGGCTTAATTTGAAATGAGAAAAATACACTGGCGGTCAACGTATGTAACAATACGCTCTTTACGGTCACTATATATAGTTTTGCGGTGATTATACGATCACTAGCTCATCGTATGTAAGAATACGCTCTTTACGGTCACTATATATAGAAAAAACAAAGAGTCTACATCTACACTTACAATGCATTTAGCCTTTAATCTAAATCAATATTGATTGACTAATGCACCAACTTGTGCTTTAGGTATAGGCTACATGTCTATCCTTAATTACAGCATGCAACTACCTTCATTTAATCTTCTTCTCTCAATGGTCGCATGCACAGATAAGTCTGCTACTTTTGGGTGTTAATTATGCCCTGGTCAATGTGTAAATCTCTAAGTGTACAGTCTTTCACGGACGTAGGGAGTAGGTTGAGCACTTGAGCGTGAGCGTGTGTGCTGCGTCGTGTGCTGTGTGCCGCATGGGTGCGTGAGTGTTGCGTGCATCCATGTGTACGTGTGAGTGTTGCATGTTGCATGCATGCATGCATGCATGGGGCTTACTCCCTCCCATTGACATGTTCATATTTCAGGCTTCCTTTGTTCCCTCCATATGGTGATACTCCCTCTGCTCCCAAATACGGAGTAAAATCCTCCCTCTATTCCCAAATACAGAGTATTTGTCTTTCTAGAGAATTCAACAAGTGACTATGTACGGAGCAAAATGAGTGAAGTGAGCGTAGAGGCATAGGGATAATGTAGAAAGGAAGTCTTCGTGATCCATTATTCGCCATCTCGGTCAGAGAGAACTATTCAACTAGTCAGTGAAGTGACAATACACGCTGCAGCAGATGGGACACTTAACTAATGCTGAACCAGCGTGTTGGTGTTACTAAATCAGCCTTACCCAATACTGCTATCATGTTTGCCAGTAGAGCACGCTTCTGTCCTCCATGAACTAACATATGGGCCCTCTTGTTGTAGACCCACATGTCATCGGTGTAACTATTTACACTCCGAAGAACGGTATATCCTGGTAGTAGTAGTAGAATTGAGATTTAATGCACTTTCTTCCCCGTCTTCCACTCTTCTTCCTCCTCTCTTCCCCATCTTCGGCCGCACACCATTTCCCCCCGCTCACTGCTCGCCCACCTGCACTATATTCCTTGGTAGCTCGCGCGTACCATATCCCCCCGCTCACTGCTCGGCCACACGAGGAGAAGCTTCTTCGCTCGCCCACCCGAATCCACTTCCCCGCTGGCTCGCAGGCACCGAAAACCCCAATGGCAGAACCGTATGACACGCAGAGCCGCGATTGGAATTCCCTCCCCAATGTTCTCTTGGAGAAGATCTGTAATCGTATGGACCTACTCAGCACCGTCCATCTGGCCACATGCTCAGTGTCTTTGTACTGTCTACTCGTCTGCAACCATCCGACTCTTTTCAAGACACCCTGCTTGCTGATGCCCGATCCCCGCAGGTGGCCCAGACACTGACTTGATGATCCTACGGAGGTTGCCATGGTGCCCCTTGACATGCTACCACTAACCGTCCACCTATCCTTCATGCACGACCACTACTGGGCGGGCATGAAGGCCAACTGAATCGTCCTCATCCACCAATCCGGTAGTCCGTGGCATCTCGTGGATATCGACACCCAGCGAGAGATCACCCTTCCATCGTTGGATACCGCCGCCATTGAGCCTCGCGGCCCTCCGGACACTCCTGCCTACTACGCACGAGACGCGTGAAGCTTTTGGCTCGACCTCTATTTGCTGAGAGTTCTAATCTGCAAAGTGCCCACACCATCAGAAGACTACATGGATTACAAGCTCATTGCCTTGTTCAACATGGGATTAGTCTATCTGGAATCCGATCGCCATACATGGTTATGGCTCATCGTCAATCCTGTTGAGGCAACATCTCTGTCTGATATTATAGTGCATGATGGCATCATTTACGCGGTCGACGCACAGATTGGCTGCCTATACTGATGGAATCTAGCGTCGTTTAATTGTTTTATCTCACCTCATATTTACCTTATGAATACAACTGCCTGTTCATTATTACAAATTTAGAATAGATAGTATGTCTATAACCACATCATTGCTATATGTTCCTCTCATTTCCTAGATTTTTATGACCACACATGTTATTGTTAGAGTTGATATGAGAACAATTGGCATCTAATGATTGTTAGAATAGATATTATGAGCATAACATCATGATTGCTATATGTTACTCTCATTTCCAAGATTTTTATAACAACACATGTTATTGCTTAGAGTTGACATGAGAACAGTAGTAGTAAGTGCTATGGTAGAATATGAGTAGGCTCTGTCATAGCTGTTTTCCTCTCATTGTTACATAATGTTTGAACCATGACATATTGCTAGAATATGAAAGCCAGTGGCTTATTTTTTTAACTTGGGGTATGATTATGACCACGACATTGCAATTCTCTGTCTATGATATGTGTCACTGTTATAATAATCTTTATTCCACACATACTCTGAACATGATTGTTTATTTTTGTCCTTTTGGTCTCCAATTTGAATTGTTGCAGCAGACGCAAATGCGCTGGCCTTCATGATTCCAGGACCTGGAATCATACCAGCCGATGGGTGGTGGTTTATCGCTCGTTCAGCTGACGGCGGTCATTTGATGCTCATTCGCATGTACCAAATTGACCAAACCATTACATCAAACCACATCCAGTACAATGCCTGGGGCGTTCGTGACATTGATGGCTATGGATGCTTCGTGTTCGAGAAAGATCCCAGCTCCGTTGGTTCAGGCATATTCAACTGGAGGCGGGTTTACAGCCTCGGCAACCACTCCATGTTCCTTGGGCTCAATTATCCGATCATACAACCAATCATCGATCATATCACCGGCGATGATTACCGTGCTATGCAACTTCCATTCGCCAGGGAGGACTGTGTTTACACATCATACCATGGGTTTCATGAATCACCATATCCAGAGATTCATCGACACAGCTTGTTGCCAGATAATCTTCAGTGTGTGAAAGGCATCAAGCTTCCATGCGATGGATGGCTTTTGCAAACCCGACATGCGGCGATGTGGTTCATGCCAATAGCAAATATGCACAACTTGATTCGTACTGATATCTAGACTGAGCCATGTATTCTGCTGCTGTAGCACGACCCTCTTTTGTTGGATATTATGTACTGTTGTTAGTTTGAAGCACTCCTCTGGTTTGAAGGATAGATACCTTTCTGGGATCAAGTGCATCCTAACTCACCTGCGCAGGATGTACTAATAATGATGATGGAGATGCTGTGCAGTATACACACACACAAATATATATATATATATATATATATATATATATATATATATATATATATATATCAATTAGGATTCAAGTGCGTACTTGTTAGTTAAACCTATGGTTAAAATGTGACACTAAATGCGACTAGTAAGTAGTACAGTAGCAGTACTAGTATACGTCGGTGAAATTATTCATCATGTCCACACGTTGAATTGACGTGACAACATGTTGCGTGTGAGGTGACACAAGAATCCCGGTGGCGTGTTCGGGTATTCTGGACTTCAGATTTGGAGTACCACTTATCTGTCGAAATCTTTCATCATTCACTTAAAACAGTCGATTGATCATACATTGAGTACCATATAACTAGAATTAACCGATGCAAGTCGAAGAAGGATTGGCCGGTGCTGCTGGCTGGCGTCAAGTTCGACCCCACGGATCAGGATCTGATCGAGCACCTTGAGGCCAAAGTGACTACTGACAGCGTGAGATCTCACCCTCTCATCGATTTGTTTATACCAACCATCGACAGCGAGCACGACATATGCTACACCCATCCTTAGAAACTTCCAGGTAAGACACCGGTCGATCGTCTACTTGCACAAACATATTCCTTTGTTTATAGCTCTATTTTTCTTTTTAGACGCAGACCTGGTGAAGCAATTACAATTTGACAGTTAATAAAAAGTGAAACAAGTGAATGCAACATGCCAAAGATGTTATGAAAATGCCAACTACGTACAGTAAAACCTGTATTCGACAATACTGCAGGTATCACACTGAGTGGCCTAAGCAAGCATTTCTTCCATCACAATTCCAGGGTGTTCAAAAGGGGCACGTGGACGCGTCGCAATATATAGTCGAAGTGCGGCATGCACGCGATGTGGCACAACACCGGCAATACCTTGCCGGTGATGGTCAACGGCCGGCAGACGAGCAGCAAAAAGGTTGTGGTGCTGCACATCAACAAGAACTTCAACCAGTAGAGGACCAACTGGGTGATGCACCAGTACCACCTCGGGGACTTGGAGCAAGAGAAGGAGCGGGAGCTGGTCCTCTGCAAGATTTTCTACCAGACGAACACTAGGGCCAGGAGTAAAAAGATTATAAGTTAGTTTGGTATTGGTACTTGTACTACCTTGTCGTCTGTAAGTTGGTATTGTTGTTAACGATCTTTTGGTATGAACTTGGCATTTTCTTCCAACCATCATGCCAAGGGTCGATGTGGATATAAAGCTGAATCATTTGTTTCGAAACGAATTTTCAGGCACATGATTTTTATTCGATGGGTAGCATAAGCACCTGCCGTTTGAATTCCCAATTCTCCAATTTTTTTGAAACAAGTGCATGCACTTATTATCACGATGAAAAAACAATATCCCTGCTGCATCCCAGTTATCAGTCTATACTTGCAGAATTCTCTCGTTTATTGAGCACGTATATTGTTTTTTCAGGTCGAGCAAGTTTCAACTGGGCTGTAGACTGCCTAGGCTTGGTTTTGTTTTTAACAGGCCCAACTCATGACGACAATGGGGCACAAAGATCCAGCAGGTATCTACTAGTCTCTGGCCCGCAACGTTAGTTATATTTTGTCTTACAACATCCGCAGGCAGTTTTTTTTACTGAATCAAACATACAGCCCAGTTCTATTTTCCTCTTGAAACGCATGTCCTACATCCGTTTTCTAATCTCTACCCATAGTTTTACTAGTTCATATACACATATCATTATATTGAAAATACATAAAATTCCCTTTTCATATTTACATCCTTATTTTTGTTGTTGTTTTCCCTCCCAGCGCTGATTTTTACCACTGGTTTTCCCTTAAACCAACTCAATTGTCCGCCGACTTATTTGCTTACAAAAATAGAACGATTTTTTTTAGCAATTCAATAAGTTCTTAAAAAATGTTTATCATTTCGAGATTACAAAAGTTAGGACTCCACCGAAATATGCAAAATAAGGTTGTACTTTTTGACCGTGGTCCTGGGCAGAAAATGGGCTGTAATAAATTACTTAAGAACTAGCAAAAATGCTCGTGCATCGCAACGGGAGAAGAAAATTCTTCCATGTTTAGCTTATGGGTCCCTACGTTGGCATGGGAGAACACTCATATATGTGATGCTATCAAGATTGGTCTTACCAAAAAACTTAATTATTCATTTGTTAAAGTATCTACATGCACAATACATGTATTTGTCTACATAAAGAGATACGTAATTGAATGCCCATGCATTGCTATGGAGAGAGAAAAATCAACTGATTGCAACTTTCTCATTTCCAAATTAAACCTAGGCACCTTGACCACCCTAAACTCTCTTGTCACTGAAGCAACATGAATCTACTTTAGTCATGGCTAATGCTGGACAAAAGTCTCTGATGAAAAAAACTATGGATCAAAGGTACTTCGGGACGCTAGTTTGGCAAAGAGTGTATGTATTCCCGTCCTTGACAAACTTACATTTTTCCATGGCCTCTTAGATATTTCTGAAAACATCATACATCAATATCACGCTTAGCAATCTCAACCGCGGTATTGTCTGAATCTCAATGCAAAAGTTTAGAACATGCACCCTACCTACTTCTGCTTCTCTGCTTCTCAGGTTCAGAACCGTTTAAAGCAAACAACTGAGCACTGTTGCCATAATTAGAAATTAAATCCGGTTAAATTACAACATACCAGACAAAACCTAAGTTTATAGATACACTACAATCATCATGATCTATATGTTGGAGTTACCTAAACAAATATTAATAAGAGGAGTCGGCCTGATCAATAAAAAAACAACAACTATCAGCACCTTACGTCTTCGCATGTACATACATTTTTACCCTCTTTCTTCGTGAGCCTTTCCATCTCTTTCCTGTCAGGCCAAAGGCCCGTTTAGCCAACACAGAAGCCCACGAAAACACTTTACCTAGGATGCGGAGACGGACGTAGTGGATTGATCGCTGCCGCCGGGCCGCCGCAATGGACACCAACCCTCCTTCCCCTTGCGTTTCCCCGAGCTGCAGCCATGCCGTGCTGGTGAGCTCGCCCTGTATGGTTGTATCCGACCCCTCCTCCTACTGCATCGCCGGGCCACAACTGCCTTCCTCTGTTTTCTGCGCCATGGCCGCCTCCTGCACGCGCATGCAGGGGCTCCCAGCCCCAGGCCCCAGCGTTCTCCGGCTGCCTCTGCAGCTCCGGCGGACTGCAGCCGTGGCACCACCACCACTTCAGTGTGCTCCATTGTGGCCTGAACTCCTCCCTGCTCCTTCCCATTCCCATGGACGCGGCCATGGCCAACTGAAGCTCCTTCCCATGGAGGCGGCTAGTCCCTTTTTTCACCTATTCCTTGATCCTTCCCTCCCATGACGCTCTCTCAAACTCTCTCTCTCTCTCTCCATATAGAGCTAACCATGGAGAAGCAGACACACTCCTTATTGATTTTCTGGACGGCTTATTGATATCAACTCTTAGATGTATTTAAATTGGTGAGATTTTTCTTAAGAAAGCGAGGTGGGACTATCTAATATCGATCAACCTTTATTTTGTCTATGATCATAAGCTTGGCCAATTAGACACCTACTTGTACATTGCACAGGAGGTCAGGAGATCGATTCCCAATAGCAGCATCATTGTTTTTGCCACCTCCGACGGACTGCATGGTTTTGTCTGGACTGAGTTTGGTGGGCTGAGGTGTTTTTGCCACCTCCGACGGACTGCATGGTTTTGTCTGGGCTGAGTTTGGTGGGCTGAGGCGCAAACAGCTGACGGGTCTGACAAAAATTTGTTAAACTCGGGATCGATTAGGCAGAAGTCCAACTCACGTAAAACCACAACAACCTATGAAACTTTTGACGGACGGACATTTGGTGGGAAGAAGCAATCACCCTTTTATTATTATTAGGTAATGATTAGCAAATGGGCTGCAAATTATTAAAAAATAACAAATGGGCTCTATGTTGTCTGCCACAGACTTGGAGGCTGACTTGTGGGCCTACTAAGTTCATGCGTACACAAGGTTTCTCAAAAAAGAAACTTAGTCAACAATCGACTCTACCAACGTCAGACCATTAAATGTCAATCTAATGGCAATCGTGCTTCTCCAGTCTCTGATCTTCCTGCCCCAGCTGCCCAAACCAGCGCCGTCGGAACCGCCTACTCCCGCCTCCCGTGGCCGGCTGTGCTGCCGGGCAGGCCTCATGCTCCATCATATCCTCGCATCCCTGGCCTGTCTATCCCTGTACTCACCCACACCTCCTGCTATTTTCCGGCGACGGCAGCCGAACCAGTCAACCCTCATACTCTCCACCGCATGGGCAGCCACTGCCGTGTCTTCCCCGACTCCGTGTCGTTCCCTTCGTAGGCCTTGCCGTCGTACACCGCCTCGGTGCTCTCGGCGTGGCGTGGTCAACATGGTCAACGAACGACATCCATCGGGAGTGAACTGTATGTGGAGAGGCTGACAGCTGGGTCCATGGCCGCACACAAGGAAATGCCTCTTTATTACGCGCAAAATAATGATTCCTCCACCTAACATCTGGGATCCGCCGGAAGGGCCTCTGTATTTCGCGAAAAAAGCGTTCCCTCCACTAACAGGTCAGACCCACCAATTATATCTTCGCACGTAAGGAAGTGCCTTCTTATTGCACACAAAAAATGAATACCCCTTGACAGCTGGGAACCACCATAGTGGGAGGCTGACTTGGCCTACTAAGTTGACGGGGACGGAGGGATTTTTGAACTTAGTCAATATATGAACTATTCTAGCTCCAGTGATCGTACAATGTCCATCCAACGGCCGTAGTGCTTCTTCAACCTCTGGTCTTCTTGCTCCAGCCGCACAAACCAGCGTCGGTCGTGCCGCGTGCTCCTGCCTCCCGTGGCCGGCTGTGATGCCGTAGAGGCCTCACCGCCCCTACTACTCCCACCGCTGGCCGGGCCATCCCTCTACTCACCCACACCCCCTGCTATTCTGCGGCGACGACAGCCTCACACCGCAGCCGAACCAGTGAACCCTTGTACTCCTCTCCGTGTGGGCATCCACTGTCGCATCTTCCCTGGCTCCGCGTCGTCCCCTTCCTAGGCCTCGCCGTCATCCACCGCCTTGGTGGCCTCGGCGAGGCATGGTCAGTGTGGTCAATGACTGACTTCCATCGGAAGAGTACTGTATGTGGAGAGGCTGACAGTTGGGTCCATGGCAGCCGCAAGGAAGTGCCTCCTTATTATGCGGAAAATAATTATTCCTGCACCTGACAGCGGGGACCCACCGGACGGGCCACCGTATTTTGCAAAAAAAAAAACATTTCCCCCTGACTATTGGGACCCACCAGCTACATCTTCGCACGTAAGGAAGTGCGTCCAGGCAAAAAAAATGATTCGCCCCCCGACTGTTGGGACCCACCAGCTATCTTCGCACGCAAGGAAGTGCCTGACAGTCGGGACCCACATGGTCGAAGCGTACGTAGCGTTGTCATTCTGGTCGCGAATGTGTACGTACATAATGGTCGATGTAGAGCGCGCACGTGTCATAGTAGAGGCACGCATGTAGCATGTACACGTACATACAGCGGCCAGTGTGCAAGAAAGAAAATACGACCACATACGTACATACGGACGGGGTCTCGAACGCCTACTCGCGCATACGTACGGCCAGGGCTCGTGTACATGGCAGGGTTGGAACGGAGAAACAGCGTCGTCGTCGTGTTCATGGGGAGCCAACTGGCTGGGTCGGAACGGAATGCGTCATCGTGTTCATCGGGAGGGCTTGGACAGAATAGCCGATGGAAACGAGGCCTGGCGTACCGCAGAACGGAGGAAACGGCCTTATGTTCGACCGGCCATGGTCGAAATGGGATCCTGTTCATCGGGAGGGGTCTGGCGTACCGCAAAACAAAGGAAACGGACCTCCTACGGTCGAAACGGGGGTCCTGTTCGTCAGGAGGGGTGTGGTGTACCGCAAAACAGAGGAAACGAACTTGTGCTGGAGCGCTACGGTCGAAACATCGGTCCTGCTCATCGGGAGGGGTGTGGCGTACTGCAAAACGGGACTCCACGGGATACTGTTGATCTCCACCGTCGACCCCCTCCAGCCTCCACGGGCTACTGTTCATCCACCATCGACCTCTTTTAGCCTCCACCAGCGACTGCTCATCCACAGGCTCATGTTCATCCAGTCTCCACTATGTGCTACTCCACCGGCTACTGTTCAACCAGCCCTCTTCACATGATCTCTTGTTCAACCACCCCTCCACAGGCTACTGTTCATCCAGCCCTCCACCGTCTACTGTTCATCCATTCCTCCACGGGGTGGTCCTGTTCATCCAGTCCTCCACGGGGTCTTGTTCATCCAGCCCTCCACGGGGTCCTTTTCATCTAGCCCCTACCGGCTCGATCGATCGGGGTCCTGTTCATCCAGAGGCAACACCACAGGGTCCTGTTCATCCAACCCCATCGGGAACTGTTCATCCAAACCCCCCAGCAACGCTCATTGTTCATCCAGAGGCAGCATCGATTGGCTTCAGTTAGCAGCAGTAGTGAAGGAATCGCTCGATCGGGTTCAGTTAACAGCCATCGATCGATCGCTCAGGGTGAGTAACGCATAGCCTGCAGTGCAATCACTCGGGTTCAGTAGGCGAATGCCTCGCTCGGGTTCAGTTAGATCCCAACGCCTCGCACCCATGCGCATGCGTGTATGAGAGAAACGCGCATCGCTCAGCCCCGACCAACCACCGTAACCGGGAACACCCCGATATTTTCCTCGCCCTCGCTTCTACCATGGTTTTTTCTGTCATGGACGACCCAAAGAATGTCATGCAACTGCGTCTCTGGCCCGCCCAGGACGAAAAGCCTATTTTCTGTCATAATTTTTTGTCACAGAAGTAGGAGCCCACCACATCTATGATGATACCGGGTTTTGTCACAATTATCGTCATAGAAGTGTCATAAGTATGACAGAGAAAAATTCGTTCGGCCCAAAATATCACAGATGTGTCTTTTTTTGTAGTGCATGTTATTGATGTGTACCTTACTAATGCTCGCAGTAGCGCCTGGATATTTGATACTGGTTCTGTTGCTCGTATTTGCAACTCGAAACAGGGGCTAAAGATTAAGCGAAGATTGGCTAAGGACGAGGTGATGATGGGCGTGGGAAATGGTTCCAAAGTCGATGTGATCGCCGTCGGCACGCTACCTCTACGTCTACCTTCGGGATTAGTATTAGACCTAAATAATTGTTATTTTGTGCCAGCGTTAAGTATGAACATTATATCTGGATCTTATTTGATGCGGGACAGTTATTCATTTAAATCAGAGAATAATGGTTGTTCTATTTATATGAGTAATATGATTTATGGTCATGGACCCTTGATGAGTGGTCTATTTTTATTGAATCTCGATAGTAGTGATAAACATATTCATAGTAATGAAGCCAAAAGATATAAGTTTAATAATGATAGTGCAACTTATTTGTGGCACTGCCATTTAGGTCATATTGGTGTAAAGTGCATGAAGAAACTCCATGCCGATGGGCTTTTGGAATCACTTGATTATGAATCACTTGATGCTTGCGAACCATGCTCATGGGCAAGATGACTAAGACTCCATTCTCCGGAACAAAGGAGCGAGCAACAGACTTGTTGGAAATAATACATACTGATGTACTCCCTCCGTCCGAAAAAGCTTGTCCCTCGAATGAATGTATCTAGCATCAAATTAGTGCTAGATACATCCATTTGAGGAACAAGCTTGGGACAAGCTTTTTCGGACGGAGGGAGTATGCGGTCCGATGAGTGTTGATGCTCGCGGTGCGTATCGTTATTTACTGACCTTCACAAATGATTTAAGCAGATATGGGTATATCTACTTGATGAAACATAAGTCTGAAACATTTGAAAAGTTCAAAGAATTTCAGAGTGAAGTGGAAAATCATCGTAACAAGAAAATTAAGTTTCTACGATCTGGTCGTGGAGGTGAATATTTGAGTTATGAGTTTGGTCTTCATTTGAAACAATGCGGAATAGTTTCGCAACTCACGCCACCTGGAACACCACAACGTAATGGTGTGTCCGAACGTCGTAACCGCACTTTGTTAGATATGGTGCAATCTATGATGTCACTTACTGATTTACATCTATCGTTTTGGGGTTATGCTTTAGAGACGGCTGCATTCACGTTAAATAGGGCACCATTGAAATCCATTGAGACGACACCATATGAACTATGGTTTGGCAAGAAACCCAAGTTGTCGTTTCTTAAAGTTTGGGGCTGCGATGCTTATGTGAAAAAGCTTCAACCTGATAAGCTGAAACCCAAATCGGAGAAATGTGTCTTCATAGGATACCCAAAGGAGACTGTTGGGTACACCTTCTATCACAGATCCGAAGGCAAGATATTTGTTGCTAAGAATGGATCCTTTCTAGAGAAGGAGTTTCTCTCGAAAGAAGTGACTGGGAGGAAAGTACAACTTGATGAGGTAACTGTACCTTCTCCCTTATTGGAAAGTAGTTCATCACAGATCAGTTCTAGTGATTCCTACACCAATTAGTGAGGAAGCTAATGATAATGAACATCAAACTTATGATCAAGTTACTACCGAACCTCGTAGGTCAACCAGAGTAAGATCCGCACCAGAGTGGTACGGTAATCCTGTTCTGGAAGTCATGTTACTTGACCATGACGAACCTACGAACTATGAGGAAGCGATGATGAGCCCAGATTCCGCAAAATGGCTTGAGGCCATGAAATCTGAGATGGGATCCATGTATGAGTGAAGGAAATATGCCCTAGAGGCAATAATAAAGTTGTTGTTTATATTTCCTTATAACATGATAAATGTTTATTATTCATGCTAGAATTGTATTAACCGGAAACTTAGTACATGTGTGAATACATAGACAAACAGGATGTCACTAGTATGCCTCTACTTAACTAGCTCCTTGAATCAATGATGATTATGTTTCCTAAAAATGGACATGAGTTGTCATTTGATTAATGGAATCACATCATTAGAGAATGATGTGATTGACTTGACCCATCTGTTAGCTTAGCACGATGATCGTTTAGTTTGTTTCTATTGCTTTCTCCATAACTTATACATGTTCCTATGACTATGAGATCATGCAACTCCCGAATACCGGAGGAACACTTTGTGTGCTACCAAACGTCACAACATAACTGGGCGATTATAAAGGTGCTATACAGGTGTCTCTGATGGTGTTTGTTGAGTTGGCATATATTGAGATTAGGATTTGTCACTTCGATTGTCGGAGAGGTATCTCTGGGCCCTCTCGGTAATGCACATCACTATAAGCCTTGCAAGCAATGTGACTAATGAGTTAGTTACGGGATGATGCATTACAGAACGAGTAAAGAGACTTGCCGGTAACGAGATTGAACTAGGTATTGAGATACCGACGATCGAATCTCGGGCAAGTAAAATACCGATGACAAAGGGAACATCGTATATTGTTATGCGGTTTGACCGATAAAGATCTTCATAGAATATGTGGGAACCAATAAGAACATCTAGGTTCCGCTATTGGTTATTTACCAGAGACGTTTCTCGGTCATGTCTACATAGTTGTCGAACCCGTAGGGTCCGCACGCTTAACATTCGGTGACGATCGGTATTATGAGTTTATGCGTTTTGATGTACCGAAGGTAGTTCAAAGTCCCGAATGTGATCATGGACATGATGAGGAGTCTCTAAATGGTCGAGGCATAAAGATTGATATATTGGACGGCTATATTCGGACACCGGAAGTGTTCCGGGTGATTTCAGAGAAAACCGGAGTACCGGAGGGTTACCGGAACCCCCCGGGAGAACTAATGGGCCACATGGGCCTTAGTGGAAAGAGAGAGGGCCGGCCAGGGAAGGTCACGCGCTCCCTCCTGATACGGCTCCGTCGTATCTACTTTTCCAAACACTTTTGCCCTTGTTTTGGACTCTAACTTGCATGATTTGAATGGAACTAACCCGGACTGACGCCGTTTTCAGCAGAATTGCCATGGTGTTATTTATGTGCAGAAACAAAATTTCTCGGAATGACCTGAAACTTCATGGAGACTATTTTTTGGAAATAATAAAAAATACTGGCAAAAGATAAAGACCAGGGCCCCCCTATACTTGTGGGTTATCAAGACTATTTTCTGGCATCGTTGCTGGGGAGCATAGCTCTATTATTTGAGTCACTTGGGATTTATATGTGCTTATCATTATGAAGAACTTGAGAGATCCAAAAACCAAGATTTATCCCTCAACTACGAGGGGAGGTAAGGAACTGCCATCTAGCTCTGCACTTGATTCACCTTCTGTTTTGAGTAAGCTTGCGACACCTAAACATGCTTCTGCTATTAATTCTGATATGTCGCATATTATTGATGATGCCACTTCTGCTATGCATGATACTTATGAGGAAACTACTTCTATGCCTGATACTACTATGCCACTCGGTGAATTTCTTGATGAACAACTCGCTAGGGCTAGAGGGAATGAAATTATTGAAACTGATAATACTGATGAAAGTGATTATGAAGGCTCTCCTAATAAATATGAATTACCTGTTGTGCCTGAGGGCTATGTTATGGATGAAGAAACTAAAAGAGACTTTCTTGCTTGCAATGATAGAAGTGATCTTAAGAAATTATTAGCTAAGCTTAAACAAAAAAACTCTGAATGCTAGAATTAAATAGGATCCTGCTTATGCTACTTCACCTATCTTTGTTACTGATAAGGATTATGAATTCTCTATTGATCCTGATATAATTACTTTGGTTGAATCTGATCCTTTTTATGGCTATGAATTTGAAACTGTTGTGGCACATCTTACTAAATTAAATGATATAGCCACCCTGTTCACAAATGATGAGAGAACTTGCTACTTTTATATCCTTAAAATATTTCCATTCTCATTAAAGGGGGATGCTAAGATATGGTTTAATTCTCTTGATCCTGGTTCTATGCGTAGTCCCTAGGATATGATTTATTACTTCTCTGCTAAATATTTCCCTGCTCATAAGAAACAAGCTGCCTTAAGGGATATATATAACTTTGTGCAAATTGAAGAAGAGAGTCTCCCACAAGCTTGGGGGAGGCTTCTCCAATTACTTAATGCTTTGCCTGATCATCCTCTTAAGAAAAATGAAATACTTGATATCTTTTATAATGGACTAACCGATGCTTCGAGAGATTACCTAGATAGTTGTGCTGGTTCTGTTTTTAGGGAAAGAACATCGGATGAAGCTGAAATTTTATTGAACAATATGTTGACAAATGAAAATAATTGGACACTTCCTGAGCCAGCTCCTGAGCCTATTCCTAAACCAACTCCGAAGAAAAGGGTTGTTCTATTTCTCAGTCCTGAAGATATGCAAGAGGCAAAGAAATCCATGAAAGAAAAGGGTATTAAAGCTGAAGATGTTAAGAATTTACCTCCTATTGAAGAAATACATGGTCTTAATTTACCGCCTATTGAAGAAATACATGGACTTTATAACCCGACACAGGTAGTAAAGGTAAATTCTCTCTATAGATATGATAAAGCTGAAATCCCATTAACCAAGTTTGCTAGCCCATGCTTAGATGAGTTTGATAAATTTATGGTTAAACAAGAAGACTTCAATGCTTATGTTGGTAGAGAATTAAAATGCAGTGCTGATATGCTTGAACACTTGGGTGATTATATGGCTAATGTCAAAGGTGAACTTAAACTTATTAGTAAACATGCTTCTATGGTTACCACTCAAGTAGAACAAGTATTTAAAACTCAAAATGATTTGCTCAATGAATTAAAAAGTAAGAATAAGGACTATGATGTTAGAGTGGCTACAAGAACTGGTAAAACGACTCAGGAACCTTTGTATCCTGAAGGCCACCCTAAGAGAATTGAGCAAGATTCTCAGAGAAATAATATAGATGCACCTAGTCCTTCTAAAAGGAAGAAAAAGAAAAATGATAGGACTTCGCATGCTTCTAGTGAACCTATTGCTAAAACACCTGAGAATCCAAATGATATTTCTATTTCTGATGTTGAAACACAATCTGGTAATGAACCTGAAACTAGTGATAATGTTAATGATAATGTTCATGATGATGCTCAACCGCAATGATAATGATATAGAAATTGAACCTGCTATTGATCTTGATAACCCACAATCAAAGAATCAACGTTATGATAAGAGAGACTTTGTTGCTAGGAAACATGGTAAAGAAAGAGAACCATGGGTTCAAAAACCCATGCCTTTTCCTCCCAAACCATCCAAGAAAAAGGATGATGAGGATTTTGAGCGCTTTGCTGAAATGATTAGACCTATCTTTTTGCGTATGCGATTAACTGATATGCTCAAAATGAATCCTTATGCTATGTAGATGAAAGAAATTGTTACTAATAAAAGAAAGATACACTTTTAAGGGTGGAATACCTAAGAAGTTAGGAGATCCAGGAGTACCAACTATACCATGCTCCATTAAAAGAAACTATGTTAAAAATGCTTTATGTGATCTTGGAGCCGGTGTTAGTGTTATGCCTCTCTCTTTATATCGTAGACTTGATTTGAATAAGTTGACACCGACTGAAATATCTTTGCAAATGGCTGATAAATCAACTGCTATACCTGTCGATATTTGTGAGGATGTTTCTGTTGTAGTTGCAAACATTACTATTTTAACAGACTTTGTTATTCTTGATATTCCCAAGGATGATAGTATGTCTATTATTCTTGGAAGACCCTTTTTGAATACTGCAGGAGCTATTATTGATTGCACCAAAAGGCAATTTCACTTTTCATGTTAATGGTAATGAGCATACGGTACACTTTCCGAGGAAACAACCTCAAGTCCATAGTATTAATTCTATTGGAAAAGTTCCATCGATTATTTTTGGAGGTTTTGAATTTCCTCTTCCTACTGTCAAGAAGAAATATGATATTCTAATTATTGGGGATGTGCAAATCCCCTTTGATGTAACATAGTGTTATTCGAAATTTCTTCGGTTCCATGTTATTAGGAATGAGTTTGTTAACAAGACTTGATCAACCTTGTTAATGGATTGCTTTTGATGATCATGGAGTAAATAGCATAAAACTACCACTTTTCGTGCTAGGGTTCCAAAAAACCACCACTTTTTTGTTTGTGACTTATACCTACCACTTTTCTCGTCGGCTATCTCAAAAAACCCAAATCGCCCGTTGCTAGCGTTTTGAACCGTTTTATGACGGTCCGGGCCCGCCAGTCAGGCCAGGTCAGCGCCGCGCGTGATGGCGAGGCCGTTAACGACCGTTACTTGGACCGACCGGTGCGGTCGGACCGCACCCGCTCGCTCGCTGCCTTAAGTCGTCTCCATCCCTCTCTCTGCTCTCACTCTGCTCCCCGGCCCGCACTCATCTCTCTCTCGCTCTCACTCTCCTCTCCTCTCTGCTCTTTGACGCCGGTGGCGACTTGCACTGTGGAAGCTCCACTACCGCCATGCCTTCCTGGAATGACGGGGATACGAGCTCAGAGGATGAGTGCGACATCACAAGCATGGACATGGCTCTTTGGGTAAGTTTTTTGATCTTCTCAGCTAGGGTTAGGGTTCATCTAGGAGCTAGATTATGTTAGTGTTCATCTTGGTGAGCTAGGGTAAGCTTTGGTTACTGTTATTTAGTAGGCAGGGTTATGGTTGCTGTTTGAGCTATGTTTATGTATGCTTGAAAACTAGGGTTAGGGTTAGGGTTCTTGCTGGATTGGGGAAATAATTTGCGATCTATGACTAGTTGTGTGAGCTAAGGTGATTTTGTTGATGTGTTCATGCAGGAGCTCCCTGACACCACCGTGGAGCCTCTTTTCTGTGGCCAACTGGAGCTTTCTGAACCCACCTGCATGATGCACCACATGAGGCCAATTAAGTGTGTGGCATTTGAAGGAACCTTAACTGGAAGGCGTTTCTATGGTTGTCTAGTGCCGCAGGTATAGTACCTTAATTGGAATCATTTTCTTCTAAACCCACACATGTATTTACGAGGATGACCACACAATATTATGTTGACAAGTTGTTGTTCTGAACCCACACAATATTGTGTTGACAAGTTGCTCTTTTGAACGTACACTGTATTATTTAGGATGAAATGCAATATGCCTTGTATTAAGGTATTGAGGGATATGGTTACTATAAAAAATGCTTATGTATAGGAAGCATATATCTATGAAAGTACTTGTACAAGAAGGTTGGGTTTCAGATATAGTTTGAGTTATCTGAAACAACATATTCAGTTTACTTAAGCCTCACCTTCAGTTTCTTAGTCTGATATGATTTGTTGTTATGAAATTGAGTGCACTTAGTGATGTATATTTCAATTTCCAAATGCAGACTGAAGGTATTAACTGTGGTGTTACTGAGTGGGTTGACAAGCCCTGGCATCCAATTCTTCAGAATTGCTTGTCCAGGATATGGGACATGTACCATGAACAGAATTGTGGCAGGGTAGTTGATAAGCAGAAGTATGAGAAGCATTTGGCCAAGCTTAAGACTGAAAATGACAAGTTGTGCATTGAGTACACAAAGCTTGTCCAAGATGTATCCAAGATGTTTGATTGGCAGGATGGTAGGGTAGACCACATGGATTACCAGAAGGCAGTTGAGGAGGAAGAATTTGAGAAGAAGAAGAAAGAGGTAGAAGAGAGTGCTAGGTTGGAGGTTCAGATGGAGAAGCTCAAACTTGCCAAGGAACACAGGTGCATTTTACAGAGTCAAGCTGACATTATCAAGAATACCAGGAAAGCAATGAAGGAGGTTGAACAAGAGAGAGATTTGCTTAAGATAGAGAAGGCCAAGCTTGAGCATGCGGTGAATGAGCTGCTGAATGATGGGCATGCAAGCAAGGAGAAACTTGAGAAAATCAAGGCCATCCTTGATTCATGAAGTGCGTTCTGCAGATGGTGAAGTACATCCAAGGCCTTTATAAGTATGTGGCCAAACAATCTGAAGTGAAGATATGGGGTGTACATTTTGGGGAATGTGAAGCTAATCTAGCCTATGTCTATGCCAATGTTAAGAACTGTAGTTTATGCTGCTAGAACCTTTAATGCTAAGTTATGAACTAAGTTGTAATGAATGTTCTGCCTGTATTTGAACCTCTTATGCTATGTTATGGAGTCAGTGATAAGCACTACTGGACTATGCTATGTATTTGAACCTCTTATGCTATGTGTTTTTTTAGTGCTTTGTACCTGGGCTTTGTGGCCCAGTTATATTTACAAACCTAGGCCTACTGCACCCACCCTCCACTGCTCATAAATAGCCTACTCCACCCACCCTCCTCCCTCCAGAACACAGCCGCCACACCCCACCTCAAAATAACCCTAGATGGATCCAGAGCTTGGGGAGGTGACAGATGAGGAAGAGGAGGCAGTGCAAGCCGTCGATGTGAGGAGGCAAAGGGCTCGCAGAGAAGATCTTGGAGAAGTGCAAGCGTGGGAGCTGGAGTTCAAGAGGATGCTGGCAGAGAAGATCCTGGAGAAGTGCAACTCAGATGAGTTCACAGTTCTTGTCCCTGGCGGCAGGCGCAAGAGCTCAGGGAAGATCATCAGGTGGGATAGGGCACAGGCAGTAATCGCTCCCCACCCTTCTACCAGAGCAAAGTGGTGTCGTTTCTTCGATCGTTATGATTGAGAGTTGTTGCTAGTAGTTTTTTTAAGTATGAATGACAGAATGAGAGTCTGAGCTATGTATCCCTTCCATTTCTGTACAACTCTTTGTATGAAAGAATGTTTGGATGGTGAAATCTATGAATGTTTGAATAAATGAATCAATGTTTGCATCAGTGTTGTCTGAATCTACCCAGAAGTCACAAACAATCAGGTTTCATAATGCAACCACTTAGGTTTCATCAAGCAAACACATAGGTTTAAGAATGCAAACACATAGGTTTCAGGAACCAAATACTCAGGTTTCATAATGCAAGCAAATACATAGGTTTCAGGAACCAAATACTCAGGTTTCAGGAAGCAAATACATAGGTTTTAGGAAGCAAACACTCAACTTTCAGCAAACAAATACATAGGTTTTAGCAAGCAAACACTTAGGTTTCAACACTCATACAGTGCAAACAAGACAACTTTTCAAAAAGCTCAATAGTTACCACTAGCAGTGAAATATGCCTTCCACTTTCCAGTTGGCTTCCTAACCCTCTTGGACCCAATCTCCATCTCAGAGTGAGCAGCAGGCCTTGGAGCATTGAAACCTGTGTACCCCCCTCCTCTGCTAGCTGTTGATGCTCTGGTGTTCTTTGCTGGAGAGGCAATGGATGACCTTGTGTTCTTGGCTGGTGAAGATGAGCTAGGAGCCCTTGTCTTCTTGGTTGCTTTGGTCTTCTTGGCAGGTGCTGATGTGGTAGGTGTTGGAGTAGCAGAAGCAGCTGCGTTGTTCCTCTTTGCTGGTCCTGGAGTAGCTGTGGCTGCTGCAGGCCTCTTCCTAGATGGTGCTGATGGTGCTGATGGTGGTGGTGGTGGTGGTGGTGGTGGTGGTGGAACCACACCTGTAGTAGCTCTAGTAGATGAAGAGTAGTCTGACCTATTCTCCTGCACATTTAACAAAGCAAATTTCAATTAAACCACCTAGCCTATGAAACATAAATTTCTTTATCAATATGCATACCTGGTGATTATTCTTTCTCATCTGCAGTTTGGGTTTCAGTGGAACACCACATGTGGTATATCTGTGACCTTGCATATTACAATTGCTACAAGTCACTGTCCCAATTCTTGATGTATCCTCCTTGGCAGGCACCTCAAAATGTCCTTTCCTCCTAGTTGTCTGCTTTTTACCCTTCTTTTCTTTGAATACTGGAGGAGATATGTCATCCCCCATGGTGTGTGGCCAACAATCAGGTCCTGGAACAGGGTATATAATATGCTTGTAGGTTTCACAGTAGAGGGGCTTCTTGAAGAACTCATGGACAAAATCTTCAGGGTGTAGCTTGACCTTCTGTATTGTTGCTATAGCATGACTACATGGAACAACTGTCATATCCCACCTCCTGCAGTCACAAGATTAGTTGTTTAGGTTTACACAGTAGGTCTTCTCTGAACTACTTGTAACTTGCCAAATGCCTGGTCTAGCCATATATGCATCACAATATTTTGCCCACTTCTTGGCCTCCTCCAATATCTCAGAGTAAGTGGGTGTGATATCCCACCTACATGTCTCTGTCTTCTCCCTAATCTTCTGAAACTTGATCATGAGTTTTGTCCTCATTCCTTCAAGCATTGTCCTTATGGGCTTGTTCCTAACATCCAGAATCATCATGTTGAAAACTTCACTAAGATCGTTTACAACAAGGTCTGTCTTGCATATAGTATCCATTCTATGCCTGGCCCGAGTATGGACTGGTATGTTGGACAACCACTTCCATGCCTCCTCACTCTCTTTCTTCAATGCTTCCATGCCCAAATCATGCCCATGCTTAGTGAAAGAATATGCAGCCTGGTCTAGATGTTTTTTCAATTCATCCCCTCTAAACCCAGCTGATTGGAAGTTGGCATATATGTGTCTTAAACAAAATCTTTGAGGGGAATCAGGAAATACATCCTCTATTGCATTGAGCAGACCCTGCTCATTGATTTTGTATTAATAACTAGTGAAGTAAGTAGACAAAACATTACATACTGTAAGAAACCAAACTGAAGTAGTTGTACCTTTTGCCTGTCTGACATAATTGTGTAGGGCCCAAACTTGTTGCCACTACGAATTACTGTCCTTAACTATGTAAGAAACCAAGTCCAACTATCTGTATCCTCCTTGTCAACAACACCAAATGCAATAGGGAAGATGTTGTTGTTGCCATCCCTCCCTGTTGCTGCCAGGATTTGCTGCCCAGTGCTTAGTTTGATGAAGCATCCATCAAGACCTGCATTTTAAGCCATTAGTAAGCAGTAACATGTAATGCAGTCCCTATTTAAGCACTATACAGACTAGATTTACCTATGAAAGGCCTGCAACCATTTAGGAACCCCTCCTTACAAGCAAACAGACAGTAAAACATGTAATGAAACCTTGGGGTAGGTGCTGGGTGGAGTTCAAATTCCTTTGTTGTCACAACACACCTACTACCAGGGTTTGTGTCCAAAACACACTGCAGATAGTCTCTTAACCTGTAGTATTGTGTCTTGTGATCCCCTTGCACAACATCAACTGCTTTCCTCCTTGCCCTGTAGGCCAAACTTTTTGGAACATGTACTCCAAATTTCTTTTTTGTATAACTCAGTATAGTCTCAACACCTGCACCAGGATTGGATCTTACAGTATCCTCAACAGCCTTTGCAACCCACTTCATGGTAACCTTTGTGTTCTCTCCACTTGCTCCACAGGTGTGATCAAGATTCATCTTCTTGATGCTAAAGGTTGACTCATGGGCAATCTTAGAAGCAGTAATATAAAACTCACAACCATGCTTTCTATCTGAGCACCAGGCTATGATCCTACTTGGATCATTCCTATGGTACTCAAAGTTCCTAAGTGTCCTAACATGGTAGTTTCTCAATGCTTCTCTGAACTCTACCACATTCAGAAAGCACAAATGAATCCTAAACTGTTCATGTGCATCAGGCCTAGAGGAATCATACCATATTCTCTCCTCCTTCTTCTTCAATTTTCTCTTCCTGCCACAAGGCAACCTAGGTGCATCATCTTCTTCATCAGAAATGCCTTCATCACCTGGAAAGCAGAACTCATCAGCTTCTGGCACGAAATCTTCAAACTTTATGTGATCTGGCTCACTGTGTGATCTGCTTGTTGGGCCTTGTTTCCTCACAGGTATCTTCTGTGCCACAGTTTTCACATGATCTGAAGCTTCTTCTTCATCATCTTCTTCAGAACCATTTGGCTCCTGCCAAAACTCTGAGGGTTCAGAAGCATCCCCAAAATAATGCTCAGCCATCTCTTCCTCTTCCCTGTAGTGCTGACTTGTTCCTTCACCACCTTCATCTTCTCCCCTAGCCCAAGACTTGTATGAAATTTTCTTCCCTCTGTAATCACCCCTGAAAAACTCAAAATCTGAAGAGGATTTGTCCAACTCATCATCATCTTGATCTTCTGCTTCAATGCCTTCAATTTCCACTGCCTCTTTTCCCTTGTTGAAATTACAGCTCTGCTGTGTGTTAAAATATGGATCAGCAGGCACAATTGGAGGCTCTGAAGAATTTGAGACAGGGAAAAGGACACCTTCTTGGGAAACACTATACACAATGGGATCACCAACTTGACTCATTGGAATCTGCTCTTCAAGCAAGGTGTGGTCCATGTTTGCATCTGCTAGATTTGGGTCAGTAGCCTCTCTCACTGTTATGTTCAATACTTTCTTCTCAGCAAACAAATCTAGCATCTCCTCCACCTTCTCATCACTGTCCAAAACCTCAATCCCCTCCAGCCCCTTACCCTCATCCTTAACATATGACAGATAGGCACCCAACCCATAGCCCTCAAGTTTAATAAGTGCTAACAATAACAGGTAATTCATTTCTGATAAGGAAAACTTCCTTTCCATGTTGTCTCTACCCTGAAAATGCAGCCTCAATTCCCATACTTCATCATCCAAACTATGCAAAGAAAGAAACAACACATTCAGATTTCTTCAGATTTTCAAGTTAAAAAGTATGCAACAGTTTCACTTGCACAACATATCATCCAAACCTAAACCCTAATTCATATATTGATTACAATGTATACATAATAATATACCAAAGAAACTAATTCATTAACAATCTAAGAAACAAATCCTAACCCTAGTTCATAAATAAACTAGGAAAATAATTAAAACAAGTCGAGTATAACTTACTCCACGCCACCAAGTGAGGAGGCCCACTGGTGCCCGCCTTCTGGATCCGCGTGGATGGATTTGGCCACTGCCCTGGCCGCGCGCCACGCCGGCGAGATCTGGAACTCCTGTGTCGGTGGCCCAGACGAGCGCTGGGTCAGGAAACTTGCGCTGCCTAGCCACTTGTTGACCTCGGAGTGAGCACCGCCCTCGCCGCTGGCTGTCGCCCCAGGCTCGCCGTCGTCCTTCTTCTTCGCCGCCGCCATCATCGAGAGAGACAGAGAGCACAGGGAAAGGAGGAGCGAGAGAGAGATGCTGCCAACAGAGAGAGAAAGGCAGCGAGCGAGCGGGTGCGGTCCGACCGCACCGGTCGGTCCGAGTAACGGCCGTTAACGGCCTCGCCGTCACGCGCGGCGCTGACCTGGCCTGACTGGCGGGCCCGGACAATCAGAAAACGGTTCAAAACGCTAGCAACGGGCGATTTGGGTTTTTTGAGACAGCCGACGAGAAAAGTGGTAGGTATCAGTCACAAACAAAAAAGTGGTGTTTTTTTGGAACCCTAGCACGAAAAGTGGTAGTTTTATGCTATTTACTCATGATCATGAGATGGATGAAGTTAGAAGACACAACTCTCTGTACCCTCTTTTTACTTCTTGTTATTTATATTAAATAAAGAAAAATAGTATTTTTTGTCTGTTATCTGAATTAGCCATGCAATATAAAAATACCCCGAAAATAAAAGTTCTCCAAATGCCCTGAAATTTAAATATGATTTTTTCTGAAATATTTGAGAATATTTGGCACTGAGAACACAGTAGGGGGGCATCCACCTGGCCACGAGGGTGGAGGGCGCGCCCCCTGCCTCATGGGCCCACGGTGGTCCTCCTCCACTTATTCATGCACCCACACACTCCTTCTTCCTCCCACAAACACGATTATCCAGCTCAAGCACGAGTTCTAGCTCATTTTGCTACGATTTTCGATCTCCTTGCTCAAAGCACCTCTCACAAAACTACTTTGGGGGACTGTTCCTTGGTATGTGACTCCTCCAATGGTCCAATTAGTTTTTGTTCTAGTGCTTTATTCATTGCATATTTTTGTTGCTTAGGTGACCCTGTTCTTGAGCTTGCATGTCAAATTTATATGGTCAAAAGTAGTTTTGATGCATGATATTGCCTCTAGGCACTTGTAGGAGTAGTTGTTATCAATATTGTTGAGTTTGGTTTACTTTTATTTTAAAGTTACTAAAAATTTCAGAAATTTTTTAGAGGAAGAAATATGTTTAGGAAAATGTACCAAGGTGGTTCTTCAAGGAAATAAGGACCCAGGCTTGCAATGCGTGATGCTGAAGATGAGCCACCAAGGGACGGTCCAGTGCGGTCTTGTGAATGGCCTTAAGAGGACTTCATGGATCGAGTAGGAATTAATGAAGAATTTAACGCATATTTGCGTAATGCTGATCTTGTGAGCTTCGAGGCATAAAAGTGCCGTCAGTACCACTATCTCACTAGTTCCTTTGTGTGGAGGTTTGAATTTTCATCTTAACGCAATTCTCAAACTGTCCTGTTTGATCTTTATGAAAATTCTTACACTATGGACTTAGAGGACTTTACCACTACTTGCAAACTTCCACAATGGGGTAGTGCTAGTGAACCTTGCAAATCTGAATTTAGAGATTTTCTTGCTAGTATAACTGTGGGGGAATCTAGAGATATAGCACAAGCTACCATAGGGAGCATTCACTTTCCTGCTATACATTATTTTGCTCTATTCATAGGTAGATGCATTAACGGTAAAGACGAAGCATGTCACATGTGTGTCCCTGACCTCAGTATTCTTAGGGGTGCTGTGTTAGGAGATAAATCTTATAATTTGGGAGCCATTGTTGCACGTAGGTTGCATCTTAATAGATTTAATGGAGATTTCTTTGGTGGAATTTATGCAACCCGCATAGCTAATTTTCTTGGTATAATCATACATGAGGATGATATTGAGTTGCCTCCTGCTTATTTGCATTATGAGGCTATGGTTTGTCATCAGTTTGTTGAGAGTAACGATCAGTTCCTCCAGTACCGACTAATCTTTGACAGACGACACACCTATCACGTCGCTCTCCCTGCTTCTACTTTCTTTGGTTTTCAGGCAAAAGGGAGATATTTTATAACCAGAGAGGCGGTGGAAGAGTATAAGAGGAGGGATGAGATAGCTCGCCTCCAAGCTGCAGCCCACGATGCAATGACTGCTGCATCTCAGTACGACCACAACTACAACTTTGGATATCCGCCAGGCCATCCGTGGCTATAGACCAACTTAGGCCAAAAGCCTAAGCTTGGGGGAGTACATATTTCCCACCGACATTACATTCATGTTCACACACTCACTGCTAGTTGTCGGCGCTCATACTTTTTCATTGTATCATCCATGTTAGTTTATTTTCTGTTTTTATGCTTTCTTCTTGTGTGTTTGATAAACCTTAAGAAAACCAAAAAACCAAAACAAAAAATTAGTTGTAGCTTTTAATTAGTTTACTTTCCATGCTTGTAGTAGTAATTAAAAAGAAAACCCAACAAGATTTCTTGTTCTTCTTTTGCTTGTTGGGAGCTTTCCCGTGTATATAGTTTTATTTCTTTTCTTTTCTTTTGGGGTCGATAGGAGAAGATCATGATTAAATTGTTGAAGTGGCTCTTACATGCATTATTATTGATCTGACAAAAGAGCCCATATTGCCTTGTCTTCTCCTGTTTATTGACTGCTTGCAGATTCCAGCTTAGTCCAATGCACGTGCACTGTTATTTATATCCACATCGTTTGGTCGTGCAAGTGAAAGGCAATTATGACGATATATGATGAACTGATTGAGACGGGAGAAGCTGGTATGAACTCGACCTCTCTTGTTTTTGTAAATATGATTAGTTCATCGTTCTTGATTCAGCCTGTTATGAATAAACATGTTTGCGATGACAATTAGAGATCATTATTTCTTATGCCATGCTTAATTATCTAGGGGCTTATAATGGTTTACCTTGCGTGCCAACATGCTATTAAAATGGTTGTGATGTGGTATGATAGGGTGGTATCCTCCTCTGAATGATTTAAGTGACTTGACTTGGCAGATGTTCACGCATGTAGTTGAAACAAAATCAACATAGCCTCTACGATATTTATGTTCATGGTGCATTATATCCTACTCATGCTTGCATTCGGTGCTGATTAATTTTAATGCATGTTCATGACTGTTGTCGCTCTCTAGTTGGTCGCTTCCCAGTCTTTTGCTAGCCTTCACTTGTACTAAGCGGGAATACTGCTTGTGCATCCAATTCCATAAACCCCAAAGTTGTTCCATATGAATCCACCATACCTACCTATATACGGTATCTACCTGCCGTTCCAAGTAAATTTGTATGTGCAAAACTCTAAACCTTCAAATAAACATCCTGTTTTGTATGCTCGAATAGTTCATGTATCAACTAGGGCTGTCCGCATCTTCCTTGTTAGGCGGGTTATTCTCAAGAGGAGTGGACTCCGCTCCTCACTCACGAGAAAATTGCTGGTCACCGGGATGCCCAGTCCCATGATTTATGCAAATCAAATCAAAATAATTGCAAACAAGGGGGAGTATAAACTTTACCATTCTGTTTGGGAACCGCCTATAATGTGTGTAGCATGGAAGATATCACCATCTCTTGGTTGTTATGTTGACAATGAAAGTATACCGTTCAAAATATTATTCATCTCTATTTCAAAACCGAGCTCTGGCACCTCTACAAATCCCTGCTTCCCTCTGCGAATGGCCTATCTATTTACTTTTATGCTAAGTCATCCTCCTCTTATTAAAAAGCACCCGCTGGAGAGAACCTCTATCATTTGCATTCACTACTGATTAGTTTACAACGAGTATGACTTGACTGGATCTCTTTTACCATGAATTACAATGTCTAGTCAGTCCTTGATCTTTAAAGGTGCTCTGCATTTATGTTTTGCGGTCTCAGAAAGGGCTAGCGAGATACCATCTTGTTATATCATATTATGATTGTTTTGAGAAAGTGTTGTCACCCGAGATTTATTATTATTGCTCTAGTTGATTATGTCATTGATATGAGTAAACATGAGACCTAAGCGTTATTGTGAATATGGTTAGTTTATATTATTTGCTGAAAACTTGAATGCTAGCTTTACATATTTACAACAACAAGAGCAAACAGAGTTTGTAAAAGATTTTCTTTATCACTTTCAGTTTGTCAACTGAATTGCCTGAGGACAAGCAAAGGTTTAAGCTTGGGGGAGTTGATACAACTCCATCGTATCTACTTTTCCAAACACTTTTTCCCTTGTTTTGGACTCTAACTTGCATGATTTGAATGGAACTAACCCGGACTGACGCAATTTTTAGCAGAATTGCCATGGTGTTATTTATGTGCAGAAACAAAAGTTCTCGGAATGATCTGAAACTTCATGGAGACTATTTTTGGAAATAATAAAAAATACTGGCAAAAGATCAAGACCAGGGCCCCTCTATACTTGTGGGTTATCACCTCCCCCTCTGGTCCGAATTGGACTAGGGAGGGGGGCGCCCCCCTTTCCTTCTCCCTCTCCCTCTTCCTTTCCCCCTCCGAGTAGGAGTAGGAAAGGGGAGTCCTACTCCTACTAGGAGGAGGACTCCTCCTCTCCTGGCGCGCCCCAAGGGTCGGCCGGCCTCCCCCTTGCTCCTTTACATACGGGGGCAGGGCCCCCAAGAACACACTAGTTGATTGTTTCCAGCCGTGTGTGGTGCCCCCCTCCACCACAATCCACCTCGGTCATATCGTAGAGGTGCTTAGATGAAGCCCTATTATGGTAGCATCATCATCACCATCATCACGCCTCGTGCTGACAAAGCTCTCCCTCGACACTCTGCTGGATCGTGCATTCGTGGGACGTCACCGAGCTGAATGTGTGCAGATCGCGGAGGTGCCGTACTTTCGGTACAAGGATCGGTCGATCGTGAAGATGTACGACTACATCAACCGCATTGTCATAACGCTTCCGCTTATGGTCTACGAGGGTACATAGACAACACTCTCCCTTCTTGTTGCTATGCATGGAGGAAATATGCTCTAGAGGCAATAATAAATTTATTATTTATTTCCTTATATCATGATAAATGTATATTATTCATGCTAGAATTGTATTAACCGGAAACTTAGTACATGTGTGAATACATAGACAAACAGAGTGTCACTAGTATGCCTCTACTTGACTAGCTCGTTGAATCAAAGATGATTATGTTTCCTAACAATAGACATGAGTTGTCATTTGATAAATGGGGTCACATCATTAGGAGAATGATGTGATTGACTTGACCCATTCCGTTAGCTTAGCACTTGATCATTTTTAGTTTACTGCTATTGCTTTCTCATGACTTATACATGTTCCTGTAACTATGAGATTATGCAACTCCCGATTACTAGAGGAACACTTTGTGTGCTACCAAACGTCACAACGTAACTGGGTGATTATAAAGGTGCTCTACATGTGTCTCCGATGGTACTTGTTGAGTTGGCATAGATCGAGATTATGATTTGTCACGCCGATTGTCGGAGAGCTATCTCTAGGCCCTCTCGGTAATGCACATCACTATAAGCCTTGCAAGCAATGCAACTAATCAGTTAGTTGCGGGATGATGCATTATGGAACGAGTAAAGAGACTTGCCGGTAACGAGATTGAGCTAGGTATTGAGATACCGATGATCGAATCTCGGACAAGTAACATACCAATGACAAAGGGAACAACGTATGTTGTTATGCGGTTTGACTGATGAAGATCTTCGTAGAAAATGTGGGAGCCAATATGAGCATCTAGGTTCCGCTATTGGTTATTGACCGGAGATGTGTCTCAGTCATGTCTACATAGTTCTCAAACCTATAGGATCCGCACGCTTAACGCTCGGTGACGATCGATATTATGAGTTTATGTGTTTTGATGTATCGAAGGTTGTTCGGAGTCCCAGATGAGATCGAGACATGACGAGGAGTCTCAAAATGGTCGAGGCGTAAAGATCGATATATTGGACGACTATAAATGGTCGAGCCAGGGAGTATTGTAACATCCCAAATTTTCAAATTTGGAATGTTATACATAGTCATCCATGCATATCATATTTTATTCGCTTTTCGTCTCGCGATCCTCAAAAATCCTAAGCAACTCAAGGACCCTCGGAGAGAGTTGGGGATTTCCCGGTTTTCAAATTTGATCTTTTTGAAACGAGGATTTTTGGTTTTAATTATTTTCTCTCCAAAAATATTTCATACTAACATATATGAGAGGAGATAATATGACTTCTCCAAGATAATTGAAATATTGGAGGAAAAAAATTAAAATCAAATATTTGTTTTATTTGGATTTTATTGCAATTTTGTTTGCATTAGAAAAATTGCACGTTTTTCAAAATTGCATTTTTAGGGCCAAGAAAATGTTCATCTCATTCTAAATATTTTATTTAGACGGTGAAAATTTATTTTGGCATTTTTAGATTTTTATTTATTTTTTCTAGGATTTTATTTCGGTCGGCGAAATTATTTAAAAAAAATTCCCGCGCTCGACTGGGCCTAAGGCCCAGCCGAGCCAGGCTGGCCCAGTCGCCGCCGCCACCTCCTGCGCGCGCGCGCCGCCGCCTCCGCCACTCGGACCAGTGTCCGAGTTGGACTCCGCCGCGCCTTGGCCCCTACTCCAAGCCGCTGCCCCGCCCCCTTTATATACGCTGCCACCACCGCCCCAAACGCCACCGCCACTGCCGCCGCAGCCACCGCCCGCGCTAGCCACCGCCGCCGCCCGCGCTAGCCACCATCGCCGAGCGCCGCCGCCCCGCCGCTGCCCCACCTCGCCGGACCCCCTCGCCATAGGTAGCCACCGGACTCCGCCGCCGTTTTTTAAAACCGTTCAGTTTTTTAGAAAACCCTAGATCCTTTTTCTCGGATTCGCCGGTTTTTCTCGGTTCTTCTAGTTAGTGGACGTTCGTCCGTATGTTCGTTTAACGAACGGTTTTCGCCCGTTAGTTACAGCTAACAAACGCTCGTTCGTTACTATGTTCGTGAGTTTTCTTTTATCAGTTTTTTCCGCGATTTTTCTGATCGCGATTTCTGATCCGATCTTAGTTTATGTTTATCTTTTCGCTCGTTAGTCGAAATCAGGCAATTCAAGCGCCTAGAGTTTTGTCTCGAGACCCTCTTTCCGTTTAACCAACTCAAACAAGTTTTTGCTACTGTAAATTTGACCTAGTTTCAGATTAGTAAACGAAGCTTCTTTCTTTCGCCGTTTGAGTTTTGTTGCTCCGTTTGATTTGATTCTTTTTGCGAACCGGAGTTCTTAATTTGAACTTCCTAGTCAACCTCTTTTATTTGAGTTTTGCTTGTGCATCGTTGCTTGTTACTTATGTATGCTATTGTTTGCTTGCGATAGAACACCCGGAGTGCGAAGCGTGCTACTACGAGTCCCTAGGTTTCGCAGATCGTCAGCAAGGCAAGTAACACTTTGATCATACCCCTTTATCACCCAGTCTTATGCATTAGTTCCAATCCTCAAACATTGCATGATTAGGATGTCATTAACTTGTGGGTTGGGAAGTAGTTGATGAGGTAGAACCTATTGCCCTGTTACATTCAAACCCTTGGGAGTTACTCTACGCGTTGCTTATATTACTATGCTATGCTATGCTCGTACACGTGGTTTGGGTTTGAGTGAAATCCATGACAGATGTGAGCTTGTTAATTAATGGTTCAACTTAAGGTGGCAACTTAATCAAACAACTGGGTGGATTGAGGTACCTGGAGTACCCAGTGTTGCTTGTATTTTTTGGAAATCCCGGAGTACCCGTGTGATCTTCCTATGGACCGCCACCCAGGCTCAAAGGGAACTGAGATGATTCATGCTAGAAACTTCCGTGTGCAGCCACAAGCTATCACGGGCTCTAGCATAGTTGAGTAAGTTACGTGAAGCTCTTGAAGAGGCAGATCAGTAGGTAGTGGGTTGTAGGTTTGGTATGGTCTGTCCGGAGTAGAGAGTTAATGTTTCTGAAAGAATGTGTCTCGGTTATCCGTTTCTCAAACACCCTGTAGTGCGAGAAATCCAACGGAGGCGATCGAGTCTTGTGGGGAAAAGTGCGCAAACCTCTGCAGAGTGTACAATTTAATCATGGTTAGCCGTGTCCCCGGTTATGGACAATTCTTGAGTATCTAGTACTTGGGTTATCAAAAGTATCTCATCATGTTTAACTAATATTGTTGGGATGTTAATCACTTTAATTGGGATTGAGTTGGACGAACCTTCTCAATGTTGTTCAACCACCATGATAGTTAAATTCAAATCAATTTCTTTGTTGTAGGGAAATATTGGCTTTTCGCAAAACTGTAACCATAGAGCTTTCCACCAGCCAAATATGCATGTAGTGATAGCATTATTCTGTTCTTGCTCTACTGTGTTACTTTGCCAGCATATTCCATGTGCTGACCCGTTTTCGGGCTGCAACGTATTATGTTGCAGACTTTTCAGACGAGGAGTAAGGTTCGTTAGGTCGTTGCCGTGCAGCTCAGCTATGATGTTGGAGTTGATGGACTCACTTTATCTTCCAAGCCTTCCACTGTTATCGTATTAGATGGCCTTAAGCCATATTACTGTAATGAGTTCTCTCTTGAGACATTCGATGTAATAAGTGTGTGATTTCTACTCTGTTATAAATCCTTCGAGTATTGTGTGTGTCAGCATTACCGATCCAGGGATGGCACTGAAGCACAGAGACTTGACCATCTGAGGTCGGGTCGCTGCAAGATGGTATCAGAGCACACGCTGAGTGTAGGACACGACCACTAAGATAAACCCTAGGTCACCCTTCTCTTCTCATTTCTAACTCTTCTCCATTTTCTACTCTTTAGGATGACGGAGATGAAGAACGAGTTTGCACAACCGAATGAAGACACACCATTTGGACGCCACTTGAAGGAAGCAACTAGGTACTTAAACATTGGAATACCAAGCTTCACCGGGACGTACAACGCCACTTTACCTGAAGAGGAGCACTAGATCATTCAAGTACAAGTTCCAGGAAGGACGTTCTCGCCAACTTCTAAACCCATAGAGTTTTCTTTCGAAACACCCACCTAGAGTCTAGGCAAGAGCATGGCAGCCCACATTACCATGGGACGCATTGGAGAAGTTTATAACAGGGAGCTTAAGGACACTATTTACCAAATATGTGGGCGCCGAGACGAGCAATGGGAAGTAATCAGCACCAGGAAGGATAGATCCATTGCAGCTTTCATCCAGGAGTTAAACCAGCACATCCGACGTCAGGAAAACCAGATGTGCACGGACATGATGGACTTGAAGAAGGCGAAGACTAGGATCATTGAGCTGGAGGAAGAACTCAAGTTTACCCGCGATGGATATGAGGAGGAAATCAAGACACTACTGGAGAAGAATGACGACTTAGTCAAGAAGATCGGAGTATTCATGGGAGGACCAGCACCAATAGAAGAAGAAGAAGAACCCAAGGAGATACGCCCCGAGGACTACATCATCATCGATGACACCGATTCCGATCCTAGTGATGATGACTTTGAAGACGAAGCTGGAGCAGACATCATGGAGTCTTCCACCGATCAAAATTTCTAGATGACTACCATATATCACTAGTATTCCCCCATGTATTTAGTAGTAGTTGAGCACTTGTGCGATAGTTCTAGATCGTTTGTATGCCCTTGCTTGATTGATTGAGTGAAATGATTGTGTTTGTCTCATGTGCATATGGGTAGTGTTTTCTCATTAGACCTCTTTTCTATTCTAAATCTCTTCCATCTAAACCCCTCAGATGCCTCCGAGACGTGACAACGGTTTTGCTTTCCCACCGGAGCTCACCGAGTTGATCCAGCAGCAGAATACCTTGATGCAATTGCTAGTTCAGAACCAGGGCAACAATAGCAACAATAACAACAACAACAACAACAACAACAACAACAACAACAACAACAACAACAACAACAACAACAACAACAACCCGCCGCCCGTGGACAACCAGCCCGTTTTGTAAGGTTACAACTGCCGGTGTTTTCCAGTAGCACCGAGCCCATAGTTGCAGACGATTGGCTATGCCGTATTGGAAGGGAGTTGACCACCGCAGGTTGCACAGGTGCTGAGAGAGTGCGCTTTGCTGCACATCAATTGGATGGACCAGCAGCCTCATGGTGGGAGAATTACACAGCCACTTTTCCTATAGCTAATGTCACTTGGGACCAGTTTCAGCAAGCTTTCCGCACAGCCCATGTCTCCACTGGAGCTATGCAAATGAAGAAGCGGGAGTTCCGAAACTTACGTCAGGGGAACCATACTGTGGCTCGGTACGTGGAAGAGTTGAGCAAGTTATCTCGCTATGCCCCTGATGATGTGGCCACGGATGCCACGAAGTAGGAGAAGTTTATGGAAGGGCTGAATGATGAGATGAGCATGCATTTGATCGTAGCAACCTTCAATAACTACCAGGAGTTGGTAGACAATGCTCTTATGATTGAAGGGAAGCAGCAGCAGATTGAGAGCCGCAAGAGGAAGTATGGATAGGGGAAGTATAACTCACGAGCTCAGCAGAAACCTCGCCTAACCCCGAACTCGGGAGGACTTGTTCATAACCATGGAGGTCACAACCACACTGGAGGAGGATCGCATAACCACAATGGATCTAAGAATGGGAATGGGAACGGAACCAACAATAATCATAACCGCCCCAACCCAGCCACACCCGCCAAAAGGGACTTAAGTCATGTTACTTGTTTCAAGTGCGGGAAGACTGGACACTACGTCACGGAGTGCCCTGAAGGAAATAATGGAAATGGAAATGGGAGCAGTGGGAAGAAGCCAAATCCATTCAACAAAGGACAAGTGAACCACGTTAACGTGGAGGAGGTTGAAGAGCAGCCGGGCGCGGTTATAGGTAAGTTTTTGGTTAAGTCATTTACCGCTCTTGTTCTTTTCGATACTGGTGCATCGCATTCATACATATCAAGGGGATTCGTGGATAAGTTTAAACTACCCACCCAAACCCTTAGGACCCCTCTTTTAGTGAGTTCACCCGGAGCAGAGTATATGGCTAGCCGATGGTGTGACCAGATACCCTTAACCATTGGTACACATGTTTTTTCGTCCGACATAATTATCTTGGAATCACAAGGATTGGATGTGATATTGGGTATGGACTAGATGTCAAAATTTGGAGGAAGCATTGACTGTGCTAGTAAGTCGATTTATCTCACCACCCCGGAAGGAAAAAGGATTAAGTATGTATTTAGGCATGTGCCTAGGAGGAGTCAAGTGAATGCCCTTACGGGAGTTGTTCAGGAGGAAGTGCCTGTAGTGAAGGATTACACGGATGTTTTCCCAGAGGAGTTACCAGGCATGCCACCAGATAGAGACATTGAGTTTTTGATAGAGCTATTGCCAGGTACAGGACCAATATCCAAGAGACCCTATCGGATGCCCGCAAATGATCTAGAAGAAATTAATAAACAGATCAAGGAGTTATTGGAGAAAGGATACATCCGAAGAAATTCATCACCTTGGGGGGGCCCCAGTCTTTTGGTTGAGAAGAAGGATAAATCCCTGAGGATGGTTGTTGATTATCGAGCATTAAATGAAGTGACGATTAAGAACAAGTACCCATTGACAATGATCAACGATCTGTTTGATCAGTTGCAAGGAGCTAAAGTGTTTTCGAAGATCGACTTGCGATTGGGGTATCATCAGTTGAAGATACGAGAGAAGCATATACCAAAGACAGCATTCACAACACGATATGGACTATACGAGTACACGGTCATGTCATTTGGACTGACTAACGCCCCTGCCTATTTCATGAGCATGATGAACAAGGTGTTCATGGAGTATTTGGACAAGTTTGTTGTGGTGTTTATTGATGATATTATGGTATACTTGAAGAACGAGGAGGAGCACAAGGAGCATTTGCGCTTAGTTCTTGAGAAACTCAGGGAACACCAGCTGTATGCTAAGTTTAGCAAATGCGAATTTTGGTTGAAGGAAGTCGGGTTCCTTGGACATGTTATATCGGGAGAAGGTATAGCAGTAGACCCCAGCAAAATTCAGTCAGTCACTGAATGGTTGGCACCCACTTCAGTTAGCGAGATCCGCAGTTTTCTTGGACTCGCAGGATACTACCGGAGATTCATTGAGAACTTTTCCAAGATTGCGAAGCCAATAACTGAACTGTTGAAGAAGGATACTAAGTTTAAATGGACAGAAGATTGCGAGGAAAGTTTCTAGGAGTTGAAGAAACGTTTGACTACAGCGCCAGTACTAACACTGCCAGATATACATAATGAGTTCCAAGTGTACTGCGATACCTCACGCTTAGGACTTGGATGTGTGCTTATGCAGGACGGGAGAGTTGTTTCGTATGCCTCACGACAACTAAAACCTCATGAGTTGAACTATGCCACGCATGATTTGGAGTTAGCAGCCGTAGTGCATGCATTGAAGATCTGGAGACATTACCTTATTGGAAACCGTTGTGATGTGTGCACGGACCATAAGAGTTTGAAGTACATTTTCACCCAGAAGGAGATGAACCTTCGACAGAGGAGATGGTTGGAGCTTATAAAGGATTATGGCATGAAGCTACACTATCATCCAGGAAAGGCCAATGTCGTAGCAGACACTTTGAGCCGGAAGAGTTATGCTAATATCCTTGAAAGCAAGGGACTGCCGAAGGAATTAGCAGAGGACATCATGGAACTTCGATTGGAGATTGTTCTTAGAGGATTTATTGCAACAATGGTGGTCCAGTCGACATTGCTGGACAAGATTCGGGAAGCTCAGAAGGAGGACAAGGAGATTGCCGAGACAAGGAGAAGATGAGCAAAGGAAAGGCCAAAGGTTTTCGTGAGGATGAGCATGATACCTTATGGTTTGAGGACCGAGTTTATGTGCCCAATAACCAAGAGATCGGGAAGTTAATACTTCAAGAGGCCCATGACGACTCACCATACTCGATACACCCCGAAAACACCAAGATGTATTTGGATTTGAAGGAACATTTCTGGTGGACCGGTATGAAGAAGGATATTGCCGAGTATGTAGCAGTATGTGATGTATGTCAGCGCGTGAAGGCAGAGCATCAAAAGCCAGCAGGACTATTACAGCCTATGCCGATACCCGAATGGAAGTGGGATAAACTGGGCATGGACTTTATCACCGGATTGCCCAGGACCAAAGCGGGATATGATTCCATATGGGTAGTAGTTGATCGCTTGACCAAAGTAGCTCACTTCATCCCAGTGAAAACCACCTATACAAGTGCAAAGTTGGCCAAGATATATATGTCCAGGATAGTATGTCTGCATGGAGTTCCGAGGACCATCGTATCAGATCGAGGAACACAGTTTACCTCAAAGTTTTGGCACCAGTTGCACCAGACTTTGGGAACGAGATTGGAGTTTAGTACAACATTTCACCCGCAGACGGATGGACAAACAGAGAGAGTCAACCAAATTCTGGAGGACATGTTGAGAGCCTGTGCGCTAGATTATGGATCTAGTTGGGATGACAATTTGCCATACGCAGAGTTTTCATACAACAATAGCTATCAAGCCAGTTTGAAGATGGCACGTTTGAAGCCCTGTATGGACGAAGGTGCAGAACACCGTTGATGTGGGATGAGGTAGGAGACCGACAGTTGTTTGGACCAGACTTGATCAAAGAGTCTGAGGAGAAGGTTAAATTGATTCGTGACAGACTGAAGATTGCTCAGTCCAGGCAGAAGAGTTATGCAGACTCAAAACGCAAGGAGGTAACCTATGAAATTGGAGATCGAGCATATCTGCGAGTATCACCCTTGCGAGGAGTGAAACGTTTTGGAGTTAAGGGAAAGTTAGCCCCGAGATTTGTAGGACCGTATCGTATTTTGGAACGGATGGGAGAAGTTGCCTACAAGTTGGAGTTACCCGAGGGATTGTCAGGAGTTCATGACGTGTTTCACGTTTCACAGCTGAAGAAGTGTCATGCTGAGATGGCAGATATACTGCTAAGAGATACAGTATCCCTGGAGGCGATTCAGTTGGACAGTGATTTGGCCTACAAGGAAAAACCAGTTAAGATTCTTGAGTTTGCCAGCAGAGTCACCCGCAGTAAGGTTATCAAGTTTTGTAAAGTTCAGTGGAGCCACCATACCGAGGATGAAGCCACATGGGAACGAGAGGATGATCTTCGCAAAGACCACCCACACCTATTCTCTAGCCAACCCGAATCTCGAGGGCGAGATTCATCTTAAGGGGGGTAGGTTTGTAACATCCCAAATTTTCAAATTTGGAATGTTATACATAGTCATCCATGCATATCATATTTTATTCGTATTTCGTCTCGCAATCCTCAAAAATCCTAAGCAACTCAAGGACCCTCGGAGAGAGTTGGGGATTTCCCGGTTTTCAAATTTGATTTTTATCAAATTTTGAAACGAGGATTTTTGGTTTTAATTATTTTCTCTCCAAAAATATTTCATACTAAAATATATGAGAGGAGATAATATGACTTCTCCAAGATAATTGAAATATTGGAGGAAAAATATTAAAATCAAATATTTGTTTTATTTGGATTTTATTGCAATTTTGTTTGCATTAGAAAAATTGCACGTTTTTCAAAATTGCATTTTAGGGCCAAGAAAATGTTCATCTCGTTCTAAATATTTTATTTAGACGGTGAAAATTTATTTTGGCATTTTTAGATTTTTATTTATTTTTCTAGGATTTTATTTCGGTCGGCGAAATTATTTAAAAAATAATAATTTCCCGCGCCCGACTGGGCCTAAGGCCCAGCCGAGCCAGGCCGGCCCAGCCGCCGCCGCCGCCTCCTGCGCGCGCGCGCCGCCGCCGCCGCCACTCGGACTGGAGTCCGAGTTGGACTCCGCCTCCGCGCGCCTTGGCCCCTTCTCCAAGCTGCTGCCCCGCCCCCTTTATATACGCCGTCACCCCCGCCCCAAACGCCACCGCCACCGCCGCCGCAGCCCGCCCTAGCCGCCGCCGCCGCCGTAGCCCGTGCCGCCGCCGCCGAGCGCCACCACCCCCGCAAGCCGCCGCCCCGCCGCTGCCCCGCCGCGCCGGAGCCCCTCACCGGAGGTAGCCACCGGACTCCGCCGCCGTTTTTTTAAACCGTTCATTTTTTTAGAAAACCCTAGATCCGTTTTTTCTCGGATTCACCGGTTTTTCTCGGTTCTTCTAGTTAGCGGACGTTTGTTCGTACGTTCGTTTAACGAACGGTTTTTGCCCATTAGTTACAGCTAACGAACGCTCGTTCGTTAGTCTGTTCGTGATTTTTCTTTTATCGGATTTTTCCACGATTTTTCTGATCGCGATTTCTGATCCGATCTTAGTTTATGTTTATCTTTCCACTCGTTAGTCGGAATCAGGCGATTCAAGCGCCTAGAGTTTCGTCTCGAGACCCTCTTTTCGTTTAACCAACTCAAACAAGTTTTTGCTACTGTATAATTTGACCTAGTTTCAGATTAGTAAACGAAGCTTCTTTCTTTTGCCGTTTGAGTTTCATTGCTCCGTTTGATTTGATTCTTTTTGCGAACCGGAGTTCGTAATTTGAACTTCCTGGTCAACCTCTTTTATTTGAGTTTTGCTTGTGCATCGTTGCTTGTTACTTATGTATGCTATTGTTTGCTTGCGATAGAACACCCGGAGTGCGAAGCGTGCTACTACGAGTCCCTAGGTTTCGCAGATCGTCAGCAAGGCAAGTAACACTTTGATCATACCCCTTTATCACCCAGTTTTTATGCATTAGTTCCAATCCTCAAACATTGCATGATTAGGATGTCATTAACTTGTGGGTTGGGAAGTAGTTGATGAGGTAGAACCTATTGCCCTGTTACATTCAAACCCTTGGGAGTTACTCTACGCGTTGCTTATATTACTATGCTATGCTATGCTCGTAGACGTGGTTTGGGTTTGAGTGAAATCCATGACAGATGTGAGCTTGTTAATTAATGGTTCAACTTAAGGTGGCAACTTAATCAAACAACTGGGTGGATTGAGGCACCTGGAGTACCCAGTGTTGCCTGTATTTTTTGGAAATCCCGGAGTACCCGTGTGATCTTCCTATGGACCGCCACCCAGGCTCAAAGGGAACTGAGATGATTCATGCTAGAAACTTCCGTGTGCAGCCACAAGCTATTATGGGCTCTAGCATAGTTGAGTAAGTTACGTGAAGCTCTTGAAGAGGCAGATCAGCAGGTAGTGGGATGTAGGTTTGGTATGGTCTGTCCGGAGTAGAGAGTTAATGTTTCTGAAAGACTGTGTCTCGGTCATCCGTTTCTCAAACACCCTGTAGTGCGAGAAATCCAACGGAGGCGATCGAGTCTTGTGGGGAAAAGTGCGCAAACCTCTGCAGAGTGTACAATCTAATCATGGTTAGCCGTGTCCCCGGTTGTGGACAATTCTTGAGTATCTAGTACTTGGGTTATCACAAGTATCTCATCATGTTTAACTAATATTGTTGGGTTGTTAATCACTTTAATTGGGATTGAGTTGGAGGAACCTTCTCAATGTTGTTCAACCACCATGATAGTTAAATTAAAATCTATTCCTTTGTTGTAGGGAAAAATTGGCTTTTCGCAAAACTGTAACCATAGAGCTTTCCACCAGCCAAATATGCATGTAGTGAGAGCATTATTCTGTTCTTGCTCTACTGTGTTACTTTGCCAGCATATTCCATGTGCTGACCCATTTTCGGGCTGCAACGTATTATGTTGCAGACTTTTCAGACAAGGAGTAAGGTTCATTAGGTCGTTGCCGTGCAGCTCAGCTATGCCATTGGAGTTGATGGACTCAGTTTATCTTCCAAGCCTTCCGCTGTTATCGTATTAGATGGCCTTAAGCCATATTACTGTAATGAGTTCTCTCTTGAGACATTCGATGTAATAAGTGTGTGATTGCTACTCTGTTATAAATCCTTCGAGTACTATGTGTGTCAGCATTACCGATCCAGGGATGGCACTGAAGCACAGAGACTTGACCAAGTATATGGGCCTTATTGGGCTTTAGGGGAAAGAGAGAAGGGAGGCTGCGTGCCCCCAAGGCTTAGTTTGAATTGGACTAGGGGAGGGGCTGCGCCCCCTCCTTCCTTCTCTTCTCTTTTCCCTTTCCTTCTCTCCTACTCCTACTACATGGAAGGGGGAATCCTACTCCCGGTGGGAGTAGGACTCCCCAGGGCACGCCATAGTAGAGGGTCGGTCCTCACCCTCCTCCACTCCTTTATATACGGGGGAGGGGGCACCCCATGGACACACAAGTTGATCATTGATCTCTTAGCCGTGTGCGGTGCCCCCCTCCACCATAATCCACCTCGATCATATTGTAGCGGTGCTTAGGCGAAGCCCTGCGTCGGTAGCAACATCATCACCGTCATCACGCCTTTGTGCTGACGGAACTCTCCCGTGAAGCTCTGCTTGATCGGAGTTCGTGGGACGTCATCGAGCTGAATGTGTGCTAAACTCGGAGGTGCCGTGCGTTCGGTACTTGGATGGGTTGGATTGTGAAGATGTTCGACTACGTCAACTGCGTTCTCATGACGCTTCCACTTATGGTCTACGAGGGTACGTGGATGATACTCTTCCCTCTCGTTGCTATGCATCACCATGATCTTGCGTGTGCGTAGGATTTTTTTTGAAATTACTACGTTTCCCAACAATGCATCACCATGATCTTGTGTGTGTGTAGGAATTTTTTTGAAATAACTGCGTTCCCCAACGGTGGCATCCGAGCCAGGTTTATGCGTAGATGTTATATGCATGAGTAGAACACAAAGGAGTTGTGGGCGTGGGCATATACATATTGCTTGCCATTACTAGTTGATTCTTGATTCCGCGGTATTGTTGGATGAAGCAGCCTAGACCGACATTACGCGTACGCTAACGCGAGACTGGTTCTACCGACGTGCTTCGCACACAGGTGGCTAGTGGGTGTCAGTTTCTCCAACTTTAGTTGAATCGGATTCAATGAACAGGGTTCTTTCTTAAGATCAAAAAGCAATCACTATACCGCGTTGTGGTTTTTGATGCGTAGGTAAGAACGATTCTTGATCAGCCCATAGCAGCCACGTAAAACTTCCAACAACAAAGTAGAGGACGTCTAACTTGTTTTTGCAGGGCATGTTATGATGTGATATGGTCAAGACATGATGCTAAATTTTATTGTATGAGACGATCATGTTTTGTAACACAGTTATCGGCAACTGGAAGGAGCCATATGGTTGTCGCTTTATTGTATGAAATGCAATCGCCATGTAATTGCTTTACTTTATCACTAAGTGGTAGCGATAGTCGTAGAAGCAATAGTTGGTGAGACGACAAAGATGCTTCGATGGAGATCAAGGTGTCAAGCCGGTGACGATGGTGATCATGACGGTGCTTTGGAGATGGAGATCAAAGGCACAAGATCCTGTGTGTGGGTAGGAATTTTTCTGAAATTACTACGTTTCCCAATAGTGGCATCCGAGCCAGGTTTATGCGTACATGTTATATGCATGAGTAGAACACAAGTGAGTTGTGGGCAATACAAGTCATACTGCTTACCGGCATGTCATAATTGGGTTTGGTGGTATTGTTGGATGAAGCGGCCCGGACTGACATTACACGTACGCTTACGCGAGGCTGGTTCTACCAACGTGCTTTGCACACAGGTGGCTAGCGGGTGTCAGTTTCTCCAACTTTACTTGAACCGAGTGTGACTATGCCTGGTCCTTGTTGAAGGTTAAAACAACACTAACTTGACGAAATAACGTTGTGGTTTTGATGCGTAGGTAAGAACGGTTCTTTCTTATCTTGTAGCAGCCACGTAAAACTTGCAACAACAAAGTAGAGGACGTCTAACTTGTTTTTGCAGGGCATGTTGTGATGTGATATGGTCAAGACGTGATGAGATATAAATTGTTGTATGAAATGATCATGTTTTGTTAAAGTTATCGGCAACTGGCAGAAGCCTTATAATTGTCTCTTTTGCATAAGATGCAAGTGCCATGTAATTGCTTTACTTTATCGCTATGCGATAGCAATAGTTGCAAAAGCAATAGTTGGCGAGACGACCATGTGACAACACATTGATAGAGATCAAGATGATGGACATCATGGTGTCATGCCGGTAATAATGGAGATCATGACAGTACTTTGGAGAGATCAAAGGCACAAGATGATGATGGCCATATCATGTCACATATTTTTGATTGCATGTGATGTTTATCTTTTATACATCTTATTTTGCTTAGTTCGGTGGTAGCTTTATAAGATGATCTCTCACTAAATTTAAAGGTAAAAGTGTTCTCCCTGAGTATGCACCATTGCCAAAGTTCGTCGTGCCGAGACACCACGTGATGATCGGGTGCGATAAGCTCAACGTTTATCTACAACGGGTGTAAGATAGTTTTGCACACGCAGAAATACTCGGGTTAAACTTGACGAGCCTAGCATATGCAGATATGGCCTCGGAACACTAGATACCGAAAGGTCAAGCGTGAATCATATAGTAGATATGATCAACATAATGATGTTCACCATTGAAAACTACTCCATCTCACGTGATGATCGAACATGGTTTAGTTCATTTGGATCACGTGATCATTTAGATGACTAGAAGGATGTTTATCTAAGTGGGAGTTCTTAAGTAATATGATTAATTGCACTTTAATTTATCATGAACTTAGTCTTGATAGTATTTGCATAACTATGTTGTAGATCAATAGCTCGCGATGTAGCTCCCCATTTATTTCGATATGTTCCTAGAGAAAAACTAAGTTGAAAGATGTTAGTAGCAATGATACAGATTGGATCCGTGATCTGAGGATTATCCCCATTGTTGCACAAAAGAATTATGTCCTTGATGCACTGCTAGGTGATGGACCTATTGCAGGAGCATATGCAGACATTATGAACGTTTGGCAAAGCACGGTATGATGACTACTTGATAGTTTAGTGCACCATGCTTTACGGCTTAGAACCGGGACTTCAAAAATGTTTTGAATGCCATGGAGCATATAAGATGTTGCAAGAGTTGAAATTAGTATTTCATACTCATGCCCGTGTCGAGAGGTAGGAGACCTCTGATAGTACTTTGCCTACAAAGATGGAGGAGAATAGCTCAACCAGTGAGCCTGGGCTCAGATTGTCTGGGTACTGCAATTGCTTGAATCAAGTGGGAGTTAATCTTCTAGATAAGATAGTAATTGACAAAGTTCTCTAGTCACTCACCAAGTTACTAGAACTTATTGATGAACTATAATATGCAAGAGATAACGGAAACAATTCCCAAGCTCTTCGTGATGCAGAAATCAATGAAGGTAGAAATCAAGAAAAGCATCAAGTGTTGATGGTTGACAAGAGGGGGTGATTAGACTACTTGACCAAATAAAAATCTAGCCTTTTCCCAATTTTAGTTCTTGGCAGATTTTAGCAACTTTGGACAGGTCAAGCAATCTTAACACAATTCAAGCAAGCATGCAAAGAGTATATGAGCAGCGGAAAGTAAAGCATGCAACTTGCAAGAATGTAAAGGGAAGGGTTTGGAGGATTCAAACGCAATTAGAGACACAGATGTTTTGTCGTGGTTCTGATAGGTGGTGCTATCATACATCCACGTTGATGGAGACTTCAACCCACGAAGGGTAATGGTTGCGCGAGTCCACGGAGGGCTCCACCCACGAAGGTTCCATGAAGAAGCAACCTTGTCTATCCCACCATGGCCATCGCCCATGAAGGACTTGCTTCACTAGCGGTAGATCTTCACAAACTAGGCGATCTCCTTGCCCTTACAAACTCCTTGGTTCAACTCCACAATCTTGTCGGAGGCTCCCAAGTGACACCTAGCCAATCTAGGAGACACCACTCTCCAAGAAGTAACAAATGGTGTGTTGATGATGAACTCCTTGCTCTTGTGCTTCAAATGATAGTCTCCCCAACACTCAACTCTCTCTCACAGGATATGTATTTGGCGGAAAGAATATTTGAGTGGAAAGCAACTTAATTGGGGAAGGCTAGAGATCAAGATTCATATGGTAGGAATGGAATATCTTGGTCTCAAAACAAGTGTAGGTGGTTCGCTCTCAGAAAATATAGGTTGGAAGTGTAGGTTTGTTTTGATGGCTCTCTCCACGAATGAAGAGGAGGTGGAGGGGTATATATAGCCTCCACACAAAATCTAACAGTTACACATAACTTTCCAAACTCGGTGGGACCGAATGGTTAAACTCAGTCGGACCGATTCAGCAAAGCTAGTGACCGTTAGGGTTTTCAATGGGACTGACATGCAACTCGGTCAGACCGATATGATTAGGGTTATGGCATAACGTAATCTCGGTGAGACCGATTACACAAACTCGGTGACACCGATTTTGGTAATAAGCTAACCAGAGAGTTGGTCAGGTAAACTCGGTGGGACCGATCGCTCATTTCGGTGAGACCGAAACATTACGAAAGGAAAACAGACAGTTTACATTGCAATCTCGGTGGGACCGATCGCTCATCTCGGTAAGACCGAAATGTTACGAAGGGAAACAGAGAGATTACAATCCCATCTTGGTGAGACCGAGATCCCTATCGGCGAGACCGATTTGCCTAGGGTTTGCGGCAGTGGCTATGACATTTGAAACTCGGTGGCGCCGGATAGGAAGGATCGGTGGGGCCGAGTTTGACTTTTGGTTTAGGTCATATGTGGATGTGATAATGTAGTTGAGGTTTTTTGGAGCATATCACTAAGCATTTTGAGCAAGAACCTCATTAAGCAACACATCATCCCTCCTTGATAGTATTGGCTTTTCCTATAGACTCATTGTGGTCTTGGATCACTAAAATAGAAAATGTAGAGTCTTGAGCTTTGAGCTTGCGCCAATCCTTTGTCCTTAGCATTTTGAGGGGTCCACTTTTCTCATCCATGCCATGCCAATCATTGAGCTTTCCTGAGATATTAATCTTGAAGTAGCATTAGCTCAATGAGCTATATGTTGTTTGGAATTACCAAAACCACCTACGGATAGTTTCACTTTCAATCTCCCACTTTTTGGTAATTGATGACAACATATAGATCAAAGCTTCGATAAATGATAATAAGAGTGAAAAACATTGTCGCTTTGAGAAGTACTAGTAAATGCGCACGTGCAACGCACGTTAAATATTTAGGCAATATATTAATTGCACGTGGATTTTAGGTATGCTATTATTTGTGTTTATCCTGTGATTAGTGTAATATTTGGTATGATATTAATTGCACGTCAAACACATTTAACGCTCGCCATTGGAGCAGTCTAGGTCGTTGGATTAAGTTAGTTCGATGGCCGAGATCAGTTGGATCTGCCCCTTTGGGTCTTTTTATATTGGTATAGATGTGAAAAGCAAGAGCTTCCCCATAAATTTGTGCATACTTTAAGATTTGCTTTGGACTGCAAATGCACAAAGAGTTAGGCTCATGGGTTACTCTTCCATGTCACATACATCTTGGTGGAGCGCTCAAAATGATAATAATTAAAGTATATGCACCCATCACCAAGCAAAGTGAATGATCATATAAAAGGATAATGTCATCCAACAAGCATTAAGGTAGCATATGATCAAAACACATGATCATCCAAGCAAGCACAAAGTATAAAGTATCTCAACCAAGCAAATAAATGAAGTTTAACCACCAAACAAAAAGAGAGAATAAAAAGCAACGCTCTCTCTCGAAGCCTATGATCTATACATTTTCTCCCCCTTTGGCAACAAGTTACCAAAAAGTTCATAAAAATGCATAGTGCTAGATCGACACTCAGGCTTGGTCTTCAGGTGGTGGTGTAGACAGAACTCCAAGAACGAAGGCATCAGTCGATGTAGATGGAGCTGGTGGAGTAGATGCTGGAGCCGGTGGCACTGAAGTTGTAGCTGGTGCAGATGAAGTAGCTCTGGTGTCTGGAATAGGCACTGCAGCAGACCTCTGACCTCTGGGCACTCTAGCAAAAGCATTAGTGGTTGTCTTGCCCTTCTTCTCCTCCACTTCATCCTGAAGTTTCTCAATGACTGACTGGATCTCAGTGACCTTCACATCTAAGTCATAGAACTTTTGCTCCACAATCCTCTCCAAGCTCTCCTGGTTTTGAGTCAGGGTGGCCAGTCCCTTCTCAATCCTCAGAGTGGAGACAATCAATTAGCCAAGCTGATCTTGCTTGCTCTTCAGAAGATACTGAGACGCTTCTTCAGTAGTTGGCATCCTTGCAGCCTTTTCAGCCTTTGCCTTCTCCTTCTTGGCTTGTGCGTGCACAGAAGATGGTTCATTTTCATCCATCACCACAGTGTTGTCCTCAAAGTCTGGGTAGATGGGCAGGTGCTCCTTGTCCAGCAGATATGTGCCAGTGCCCATCTTGGAGTTGATCAGCTCCTGGATCTGTGGGGCATACCCACAACTCCTCTTCTGATCTGCAGCTGTCCTCTTTATGGTTTCCACTATTAGGCTCATGACTTTGAACTTGTGTGGGACATCAAAGATGTGAAGCAAATTAATTGCATGGCTTCTGATCATCTTGTGATCACCTGACTTTGGCAAGAGAATGTGCCTGAGGATCCTGTTGATAGTTGGCAAGCCAGACAGAAGGTAATGTACAGATCCAAACTTGTGTGTCTCAAGAGCAGCATCTGGGATCTCCTTGTACATGTGTGCCATGGTGTTGTGATCCTTATTCTTCTTGGCATAGACATCCAAGTCATCTTCACTCTCTTCTGGAGCATTGATCAATTTCTCCCATTCTGCAACTGTGGACTGGTACCTAGTACCTTCAGACATCCAAACAATCCTTCCATCTGGGTAGAAGTGAGCTATGGAGTAGAACTATATGATGAGCTCATCATTCCATTTTGTGAGCTTCTGAGCCACAAACTCATCAACTCCACAAGCCTTGAAGCTATCATATACACCAGGGAAGTGATCCTCGTTTTCCTCAATGAATGACCAACCGACCCATCTCATGTCACACACTATGGGCTTCTTGTCAAGCAAGATGGTCTCATAGAAGTCCTGTTGTTCCTTTGTATGGAACCTGTAGTCCACAGCAGTCCTTCTCATGGTGGCATATGGATCAGACTCTCTCCATAGCCTTAGACCAAAGTCCTTCCTGACTTCCATGTTCTCTGCAACTGGATGAGCATCATTATGATCTGGAATTTTTGGCTTCAACTTCCTCAAGACAACAGAATCATCTTCTTCTTCCATTGCAGCTTCACGCATTGGGGCCTTGTTCTTCTCTACTGCTGGGATGTTCCTGGTGCTCCTCTTGGGTGCAGTTTTGGGTTTTGGAGCAACTGGCCTAGAAGTTCCTTTGGGCTTAGATGGAGCAGCCCCTGATCTTATGGCATCTCCCATAAGCTTCTGAGCTTTAGGTGCTGGTGCAGCATCCTCTTCCTCTTCCTCTTCTTCAGGGTCTTTCATGATTGAAGATCTCCCAAGCACTCTCGCAGTGGTCTTCTTGACCCATTCTTTCCTTTTCTTTTCTGCCACAACCTGCTCTTTGGGTGCAGATCCCAAAGTCTCTTGAGTGGATGCTCTGGCTTTAGACATTGGAGCTCTCTTGGCAGGAACCTTTTGCTTCATCCCTGGCTTGGTGGCAGCAGCTGTGCCATATTCCTTCTTTGGGACTTTCCTCTTTGAGGTGGTTTCTTCCTCCTCAGTCACATAGTTATCATCCTCTGACTCTGAGGTTCTTTTCTTGCTGGCCCTTGTGCCCGCTGAGGGAGTCCTGGATTAGGGGGTGTTCGGATAGCCGAATTATACCTTCAGCCGGACTCCTGGACTATGCAGATACAAGATTGAAGACTTTGTCCCGTGTCCGGAAGGGATTTTCCTTGGCGTGGAAGGCAAGCTTGGCGATACGGATGTTCAGATCTCCTACCATTGTAACCGACTCTATGTAACCCTAACCCTATCCGGTGTCTATATAAACCGGAGGGTTCTAGTCCGTAGGACAACATAGACATCAACAATCATACCATAGGCTAGCTTCTAGGGTTTAGCCTCTCTGATCTCGTGGTAGATCAACTCTTGTATTACCCATATCATCAATATTAATCAAGCAGGACGTAGGGTTTTACCTCCATCAAGAGGGCCCGAACCTGGGTAAAACTTCGTGTCCCCTGCCTCCTGTTACCATCCGGCCTAGACGCACAGTTCGGGACCCCCTACTCGAGATATGCCGGTTTTGACACCGACATTGGTGCTTTCATTGAGAGTTCCTCTGTGCCGTCACCGTCAGGCCCGATGGCTCCTACGATCATCAATGGCGATGCAGTCCAGGGTGAGACCTTCCTCCCCGGACAGATCTTCGTCTTTGGCGGCTTCGCACTGCGGGCCGATTCACTTGGCCATCTAGAGCAGATCGAAAGCTACGCCCCTGGCCGTCAGGTCAGATTCGAAAGTTTAAACTACACGGCCGACATCCGCGGGGACTTGATCTTCGACGGATTCGAACCACTGCTGAGCGCGCCGCACTGTCATGACGAGCATGATCTAGCTCTGCCGCCGAATAGAGCCCTAGAGGCCGCACCCGCATTGGCTCCGACCCCTAGTTCGGAGCCAACCGCGCCGATCAAGGATGGACGGTTTGACGCCACCTCGGGGGTTGCGATCCAAACGGCGGTTGAGCCGAACACCAGCCCCGTACTCTGCAAGACTCGTGACTCCATGGAGACGGATTCTTCTCCAGACTCCGAACCCTCCGCGCCCCTGCCGAGCGAATCCGATTGGGCGCCGATCATGGAGTTCACGGCCCCGGACGTCTTTTAGCACTCGCGTTTCGGCGATATCCTGAAATCACTGAAGTCTCTCTCTTTGTCAGGAGAGCCCCGGCCGGACTACGGTCAGCAAGGTTGGGGTACGGACGATGAAGAAATTCAAAACCCACCCACCACCCACTTTGTAGCCACTGTCGACTTCGACTCTGAAGACATCGACGGTATGGACACCGATGAAGGAGATAATGAAGAACCATCGCCCACTAGGCCCTGGAAAGCCACCTTGTCATATGACATATACATGGTGGACACCCCAAAAGAGGGAGAGGCGATGGAACAGCGGAGGATGACCCCTCCAAAAAATAGCAAAAGCGCCAGCGTCAGCGGCGCCGCTCAAAATCCCGCCAACACAAAAACGGCGATTCCAGCACGGGAGATAATAATACCCCGAAAAGCGCCGAAGAATATCCCCCCGAGCAAGATTTAGCACAGGAGGATGGAGAAACCAGCCCTCATGGGGGAGCGGCCAACAGAGAGGTCGAGGACAATAATTGTATGCCTCGCTCCGAAGATGAGGCAAGCCTCGACGACGACGAATTCGCCATGCCAGAGGATCCCGTCGAACAAGAGCGTTTTCAACGCAGGCTTATGGCCACGGCAAGAAGCCTCAAGAAAAAATAGCAACAGCTTAAAGCTGATCAAGATCGGCTAGTCGATAGATGGACTGAAGTCCTTGCGGCCGAAGAACATAAACCCGAACGCCCCTCCAAGTGCTACCTGAAGCGCAGGTTGCTACCCCGATTAGAGGAGGAAGCACTCGACGCGGCCGACAGGCCACCTCGTGGCCGCGACAGAGAGGCCTCATGGCCCTCCACCCAAGCCGCACCCCGTACCAAGGCACGGGAATATGCGCCAGACTTACGAGACATGTTGGAGGACAAGACAAGGCAAACAAGATCGATCTACGGATCGCGTAGGCACCCCACGGCTCGAGACGACAACCGTCACGCTGGCCACAAATTCGGCAGGGCCGAACACAGTAGACAAAGCTCATTGGAGCTACGTCATGATATCGCCCAATACA